>NW_009609992.1:145239-201601 GCF_000690535.1 Cariama cristata
TCACCGTGGGCTGCACCAGGGGCTGGCGGGGAATCTCTGCTCTGGGTCTGCAGCACCTCCTCCTCCTGCTGCACTCACCGGGGCCTACGGGGCTGATCCTACCACGTATTCTCACTCCTCTCTCCAGCTGCAATTGCTCTTGCGCAGCAACGTTTTCCCCCTTCTTCAATATCAGCCCAGAGGCGCTACCCCCATCTTGGAGCCGGCTGGCGTTGGCTCTGTTGGTCATAGGGGAAGTTTCTAGCATAGAATTCACCCCCATAGCCCTCCTGCTAACAAAACCTTGTCACGCAAACTCAATACAGTGACTGTTACCTTTTAAACTGGCCACAGCAGTCGAAGGGAAGATCCAGAGAAACAGAAATGGCTTACTTGCTTCATTTCTATAACAAAAATTAGTTGCAGAAGAAAATCTTCTAAAGCTCTTCATATCAGGAATCTAAATCTCATTTTCAGAAGTGATAGGAAGCTTGAAAGCTGAAGTGTCACTGGCTTGAAGTGTCTAAAATGTTTATAGTGCAACTCAAGGGGCAACTTGCAGAAAGTTTCTTACTGTTTCATCTGCCTTACTAACAACATCTTGGTAGGTTAAATCTGTTTTGCTGATGTGTACCTGTACTGTGATCATGTGTAGAGTTAGATAGATCCTACATCAATTTTCAAAGTGCAATTTAAGACCTTTGAGAATTTCACCCCAGTTATCCTCTGTTGACGTCTCTAGATGAGGTCAAACTCCTCTTCCCCTTTTACAAATTTGTAATACTTTCTTTTCTCTCCAGACCAATTTTGTTTTGTCTATAAACTATTAGCTTCAAGGAGTTACTCCAGAGTAACACTGATGTGGAATCCAAATATAAACCAGAGGGAATTGCCATTCTACCATTCTCTCCTTTTCCCTCTTTTCCCTTTATTTTTTCACTCTCTCCTAGTTATCCCTCCAAGGCATCTTCCAAATCCCTTTATCAGGTTTAGTATTTAACAAAGAAGCAATGAACCCACAGAATTCTCCCTTCATTGTTAGAGTATCGTAATAGCATCTTGCTTTACTCATCAATAGTATTTCTCCACAGTATCAAACTTGTTCCTGGGGAGTAGTATAGTGTCTATATTTTTATTTATAGGTAATAAATAATCATTTACAATGAATTGTTTTTAACTCGTTTTAACAACATCAAAACCAGCACCACTAACTATGTAACTGGCACACACACATACTCTGAGAAAGAGAAGGAATGCAAATCCAAACCATAAATTAAAAAAAATAAAATCCAACTCCATCCATCTCAGCACTGGGCTGCCCACTAATCCACCTCCCCAGTACAGAACCAAACTTTTGCGTTTAGAGCTGCTGCCATTTCTGAGGTCATCCCACAAAACTCCCTTTGCCCATCAGCCAGGCTGCAGAAGTCCCGGCCTCCCTTTCTTTAAAACTACACCTAGGGGACAAATTCCCCTTCGAACAGCTATGGGGTTTCTATATGCACTGAGAATTAGAACTGTGAACTTTCTGCATTGTGGGAAGAGAAACTCTCAGATTGTCAATGGCCTAAACAGCAAAGCAGCTCAGAGACTCAGTAAACTCCTGGCTAAAAGACCTTACAGTCATGATATTTTGCATATTCAAAAGCACAACAATATCTGGAGAGCTTGATTTGCTTTAAGACATTTAAGATTCCTCTGATCTCTATTCAGAAGGACCGCCAGCATACCTAAATAAAATTTACATTTACATGTGCCAGGATATGGAAAATTGTCTCAAGAATATGAATTTAAACTGCAAAACTTACGTAAAGCATTTTTTTCTGTAAATCTATCTAAAATAGACAATTTGGCAGTATAGGGTGAAGGGTTTCTTTGCATGCACTTCAGGTGACCCACTTAAATCATACCTGGCTTTTCTACATCACTTATGCATTCATCTCAGAACCACGTTGCGTAAAACCTTCAGACCACCTACCTCATCTTGTAGGGCAGCTAAAGCCTCTTAAGGAGCAATGACCAGGGTGCCATATTCCACCTCCATTCCATAAATGAATTCCCACCGATGTCAATGGGATCTCACATAAAAAATCAATGTTGGATGTGTCCCCACCAATATGTTTTCTTTAAGCATAGGTTACATTTTTGGTGACCGACATGAGTTCTCATTAGTGTTGACAATTTTTTACATACCTAATTATTCCCTGAGCTCCCTATTAAAATTTCATGCCAAGGCTAGCCACTGTCTAGAGGTGGCATTTTTGCTGGAGAAAATTCAACCTGTTTGATATGTGTTCCTATCACTTTTTAATAAAACAGGAACTGATCTTGACATCTCAGTCAACAGGCATTTCATACAAGAATGGGATAAAGGTGACAGGATTTGATGGAAAGTAGTGTTTTTTCTATACAGTACATGGAGAGCTTGCGTGCTAAGATAGAGTCATTGTATAAAAGCAAGGCAAAACTTGCTTCATACTAGTCTGTACTATAAACCAAACAGAAGTCTTGAATGATAAATGAACATGTAAGACACAGTGATACAATTCTCTATTATTGATGATGACTGAGGCTGTGAACAAAGCCAGAAAGCCTACTGTCTAGGTCCCTAGGATCCTTTGCTCCCAAATAAAAGAGTGCTCTGCATGGGGATGCTCAAGCATTACACACACAATTGACGGGCTTTTCAAAAGTTGCTCACAATGACAGCACTTATTCCAGCCAGACACTTACCCATATGCTTAAATTTAAACGTGCTTAAAACCATTTCTATTCAGCAAAGCATGTGATTAATTTTAAACACATGCTTAAAAGCTTTGTTGAACTAGGTTGAAATAAGTGGACGTTGTGAGCAAGGAGAGCAGACATAAAAGCGACCACAGAGCTGGAGCCAGCCAAAGCTAAGCAGAGTCAGGTCTCAGGGGCCTGCAGGAATGGGATGCCAGCCTAACGCAGGCTGTCCCCAACAACAACACAGACTCAGTTTTCACACAAATGGCACAATGGTAATGAAATGTTACAATCTGTTAGTTTAATGCTCTGACTTAATATGACCAGCTGCTTTTCAGGCAGCAGTTCTGTACTGTAAACAGTATCACAGGGTCAGGTCTGAAGGAGTAATAAACATTCTTGAAAGAGGATTCAAAATGCAAGCTTTGCTCTTATTGGTGTGAATTGTCCCCTCGCCTCTCCCTGCCCCCCTTGTCCCACTTCCCTCTTGTTTGTTTGCTCATTAATGGTTCATCTTGGATTTCAGAGAAGTACATGTTAGCTGAAGTGGACTTAAACTCCACTCAGGTTGATAGCGCTTTCCCCATGATTCTGAGGAAGACCTCTTTTGATGTTCAGTTACGTTTCAAAGCCATAAAGATGATCCGAGGGCTGGAGCACCTCTCCTGTGAAGACAGGCTGAGAGAGTTGGGGTTGTTCAGCCTGGAGAAGAGAAGGCTCCGGGCAGACCTTAGAGCAGCCTTCCAGTACCTAAAGGGGCCGACAAGAAAGCTGGGGAGGGACTTTTTACAAGGGCATGGAGTGATAGGACAAGGGGCAATGGCTTTGAACTGGAAGAGGGAAGATTTAGATTAGCTAAATGGAAGAAATTCTTCAGTGTGAGGGTGGTGAGGCAGTGGCAGAGGTTGCCCAGAGAAGTTGTGGATGCCCCATCCCTGGAAGTGTTCAAGACCAGGTTGGATGGGGCTTTGAGCAACCATGGCAGGGAGGTTGGAATGAGATGGTCTAAGGTCCCTTCCAACCAAACCATTTTATGATTCTATGATGATTCTATATTTGTGATAATTTTTTTGGCAACGTTCCTTCTGGAAAGTCCAGGTGACACCAGGGCTGAGCCAGGGCCTGGCAGAATCCTGGTGAACATCCCAAGGAGTTTGGTTAGTTGGTCGGTCTGTCAGTCTGTCCTAGGGACGCTAACGGGGCCAGGACAGACTGGATGCTCTAATATCAGAAGCTGCTGCAGCATGTAAGAGGCTCTGTCTTTTGCATTTCCTTGCAGGGAACAAAGAAGAGGGGCATAAAACCTTTCACTTGGTTGCTGAAATCTTCATTGTTGCAAAGATAAAGTAGCTGGGTAGGAGCTGGAGCCATTTAGCAATTAACTGACATTTTAAAAAACAATCTTTTGCAACATT
This sequence comes from Cariama cristata, assembly GCF_000690535.1. Taxonomy (NCBI): domain Eukaryota; kingdom Metazoa; phylum Chordata; class Aves; order Cariamiformes; family Cariamidae; genus Cariama; species Cariama cristata. The sequence goes on from NW_009609992.1 coordinate 149,364, forward strand.
CAGGCAACTCTTTTTATTATCTAGTTAATGGTAGCACTTACCGAAGCTAATTTTATGTGTAATAAAACTTCACTACTATCCTTTCTTCTGAGAAGGGGTGCAGAGGACAATTGGAATAAGGAAAATATGGTTTCTTATACTTTATCAGTCATATATGTGTATATAATGAATCATGGGTATCTAAAATATTCTCCTCTCATTTTTCCCTCTTTCTCTCTTTTTCTGGCTGCGTAACTGCTGTATTCTTTCACATCAGAGGTCACCTATCAAATTCTACTCTTCTTTTTTTTTTCCAATCACAAATCAATGATAAGGACAACAGAAGGTTACATCCTTTTTAAAAATAGCACTGATGTTGCTGTTTGCTTATTCAAGGTCTGCTGGGCAGGGACTCCTAAGCAGCATGTTCCAAATCAGCAAAACTGGGTGCTTGCTGACCCCCCGATGTGCTGCAGCTGAGGAAAGATGGATTAACTGTCTGCCCAAGCTGCCCTGCTCCAGCCTTCGAATTCTTGCTGGGTACCGTCAGAGTAGCACTTGGTGTTAGGATGCAAGGAAAGTTAAGAGTGAGTAGGGAGCACTGTCACAGTGAAAGGTGACAAGACGACATGGCTTTTAACTCTCTTTCAATCAACAGAATTTTACAGCTAGCCCATCTCAGTTCAAGTGGATCTGGTTTTCTATCAGTCATTGTTATTAGCTTGATAATTGTTATACTCAGAGAGAAAAAAGTAGACAGATTGACATTTCATACGGTATAGATTTAAACACATAAGACTGAGATTTTATAAAGAAGTCACAGATTTGCAGAGTACGCGTATTATTTTCTAACACAAAGAAAGGAGAGAGTAACAAACCTGAACTGGCTCTGCGTAATAATCTTTAAAGAAAGCATGGGGACTTCCTCAGCGGGAAAATTTCAGCCTGTATCAGATCACTCCATAATATAGGTGCTTTTTGTGGCTGTTCTGCCAGCCTCACCTCATAGTAAACAATGCTATTTTCTATAGGTGAAGAGCTACAGGCGAAGAGCTATGAGTTTATGCTTTAAAAAGTTGTCCATTGATGCTGCTGAGGTTACATCAATTGACACCCACTGAGGATGTGCTTGTGTCACTTCTCTGTAAGCTCAAGGAAAAATAGCTGGACTGTGTGGAAAAGGTACTTACTTATTAAAATACAAACACTTCTATCGCAAAGAAAGATGATCTGGAAAGTGCTGGCAAAGTATATTTTGTTCCCTCCTTTTCCTATTTGTTCTAACAGGACAGGCCAAACTCACCCGTCACTTGCAATGCTACAAACAAAACAAGCTGGTGTAAATTGAGAAAACTCCATCTGGGGTTGAAAGTGCTAATCTACACCCAGTGAGGATCTCAGCCACTGGCTAATTTCACTGGTGTTGCCCAGCTATAACCCAAAGCAGGATTTTTCTTTGTATCTTTTGTTTCCGTTTAAATTGAACCGATTTTATGAATATGTTTAACAAAGAGCACCCCAGGGACAGCTTGGTAAACCAAGCAAGAGAAAGAAGAAAGAAACTATAGATCTGTTTTTCAGACCTTACAGCATATGCTCAATGCAGTGATCATGTCTTTATGCATACCATATCCTCATTGTGACAGGGGAATAGACACCTACATCGCTGCAAAAGTCAAAGGCACTGAATGGAGGAGCAGTGATTTTAAAAAAACTTGTGATTTGGACCCAACTGTTTTCCATTCTTTGTAATTACTTTAACTTTCAACATCAGCTTTTCCTGTGAGCAATTCAGTAAGCAAATCAATTCCTCCTTTTCCTGAGAGAGGTTCTGTCTAGGTTTAACTTTAGAAAAAAAAATGCTATGTGACGGGGTATTTCAGGTGTGTGTTCTTCCTCTGAAAACAGCTTTATTCGTTATTTCAGCTGTAGGTATAGTCTGTATCTGTTTCCATCTAACTTTCCACAGACAGGTATATTTACCATATATGTGTAGTGATATCCTTCAAAAATACAGGAGGGAACTCAAGAACTCCAGCTTTTCACTGTGGTATACAGAAATTTCTCCTAATCATGGGATGGCTTAGGATATAAAATCTTATGTAGAAACTGTTGGAAAGCAATTGCAAAGTATTTTAGGCAGGCATCATTACTATCTCAGCGATCTGCGCTGGTGGATTCATGACAACTTTGGTATCTGTAGTAATTCTAGTAAAATGATACTGTGTGTCTTTGGAGTATCTTTGGGAGACACACTTTTTCTGAAAAGCATGTGGCACATGGAGGCTGTGGGGCAGAACAGCATGGAAGTGTGAAAGCACTCAGCTGGGGCAGCCAGAGGATTGGGTTTCATGCCAAACTCACCCTGTTGTAGTCCTTTAGACCATGTTGTAGGACTGGATGTTCCTTCATGCTAATTCGGTGGAGTCTTACAGCATTTGCTTTGCTTTAATCACATGCATATGCATATGTAAACTTGGCCTAGGATGTGCTAAATGCTTTTCTAAATATGGATGAACTTCTGAATTGGAGCCTTATCACAGTCATATTCCCACCTTTGTGAAATGCAAGAAGCAGTAGGAGGTGGTTTCTGCTTTGCAGTATCATAAAAATACAATGTTAAAACTGGCTTTGTGCCTATTGTACGGGAAATGATCTGAGAGCCTAGCATTTAAAGAGAAGTGGTTGACCTACTGTGAAACATGAATAATGTCCCACATTTCATGCCTGCCCATCAGAAGGCTTTCTCTGAGATTTAAGTATTGTTTTTGTATTTCTTCAGTATTTTCAGATGAAAGGTGCTAATGTCCCAAACATCATTAACTGAAGTTCATTGCATAGGTGGAATATCTAAGAGCCAAACGTTATCTGAGACACACTGAGAACTGTATTACGTCACAAAGTAAAGTAACTGTATTACACTTTACAAAGAATCTCAACATTTATATAGCTGAAAGAATTCTTTAAAAAATACATTTTTAATTTTAAATTAGACTTTTTAATCAAAGTGGTAGATTGCACAGCTACACCAAACCTAAATTCGTGACTCAGTTCCTAGTGAGAATGTTCTTTGAACAGATGAGCAAAGTTTCAGGCTGAAAAATGTCCTTATAATTAAAAGTGCCTTCTGTAAGTACAAGCTAGAAAGCAAACCTTAGAAATGAGAATTTAAAGTATATTCTTTGCATCAAATGGTGCTGATTTTTTTCTCTTCTTTTTCAGTCCTCTATTTTTGATGGACATTTAGAGCCCCTCTCCAAAGTGTGTTTATGAATTTACTCTTGTCTCTTTCTGTTTTCTGACTCTCAAAGGAGTCAATAAATGTTTTTTTCTGTATAAGTTTTCCAGCGAGACATAGCAAAGAATCTTACTCAATGATTACTAGAGAGACACACGTGGTATGGCAGGGTTGCTGCTGATACTGATGCATTTGTGCTGTATAAGGTCTATTTGTCCCTTCAGTTTTGCTTCCAGCTATGAAAATTGTAGAAGGTTGGAGGTTTTGTTCACTCTCGGTGATTCCATGCAGTTTTACACCACTACAGACTGTGTGTTATTGATTTATGAATTCAGGCCATAAAACCTCATGAGAAGCCTTGATTGTGGAAGTACAAACTTTTGCCATCCTAAATATCTACAGGCATAAGCACATGTTTAAGTCTACAGATTGGCTTTGTGACCAGTGTATAAGCTGCACAAACAGCGACATAGGCAAACCAACGTTCACCCTCTCCAGTGTTGAGCCAGTTCAGTGCCCTTGGAAGTCAACAGAAACCCTGCAGTAAGCTGGTACAGAGACAGACACAGAAAAACCCACAAAAGAGAAAGAACTTCACTATTCCCAAAATGTGGGAATTCCCATATGGCACTACCTATTAGTATATTTCCTATTGGCTGACTATTACATACTTCATGACAGGTAAGAGAATTAACTGTTCTACCAGTAGTACCCACGAAGACCCCACACCACCTCGCACAAATAAATTACCACTGATTTCCATCACTGGACCGGATCCTTCATCTGCCCTTCTGCTTCTTCCTGATTGTTTCATTTTCTTTATGCTTTCCTCTGTCTTCTAACAAGCATTTGTTTGCATACACCAAGAAAAAATTATTGAGCTGTTACTCTGGAATGCCAGGGCTAAAGAATACGAACTCTATTGTACAGTGTAGTTTCCTCGTTTATGCAGCTGCTGTGATGATTAATTAGTTAATGCTATGAAATACTTGGAACATGAAGGTATATAGCTATATAAATGCAAGCATCCATTAATTATTATTATATAATGTCAAGCAGAGGGTGAGCCAGCTAATAGAACCAAAACTCCAGTGTGTACTTCCAAAGATGGAGCAAAATTTACCAGATAAAACCAAATTTTCTATTTAGTATTTTTGCTAAATCTATTCAAATTTTATCTGTGTTGGGAAACTGTATAGAACAGTTTTGCAACTGGACTGCTGTGTAATAGTGTCTTCCAAATTCTGACTTTAAAAGTGTTATTTTCCTCTGAGTAAAACTTAGCTGATCCAGATATTTCAACATTTATGACCCTAGTAGTCTCTTTCAAGATCGTAATTGTTAAAACATTAAAGATTTCTATACTAAGCTAATGGAAAGAAGGTGAGCTGGTGCTAGGCATCTGCTTCTTGATAATAATTATCACAGTAATTAAGTTTTGCCATAGCTGTTCAAACAAGAATCCAGTTTTGACATTTATAAGAGTGGCATTATGAAAAGCTGAACTCAGAATTATCTCTCTATCATACGACTAAAACAATTACAGATGTTCTATTGATGTATACTGTGGTCCTTTTCTCAGCACAATAATTATCTTTTAATGAGCCCACATTAATGTAAATTGGATTCATCAGGAAATAAATTTCACAATGAATGTGAGGCACTCTTACAGGTAACCTTTCATGAAAGCAAAGCAAATACTAATCTTGATCATTTGCAGACTAGAGATTTCCTTTCAGGTTTGAGACAAGTAAAAATTCCAGGTGGATCACATTGTTTCCTTGCATTCTAGGAAACTTGAAGGTTTCACGAAAATAAATTGAATTTTTCACTTCTCTGAAATTTGCCTTTGGTAAAGGATGGATAATAATGCACAATTGATCTTGGTTCCTACTTCCATCAAGCCCTTATTCACCTCAAAGAGTCGTTTGTGCCATGGTACAAATAGTGGGCGCCTCAGTGCCAAAAGCTGCTATTCTTGGGTTATTCCAGCTACAGCGTTCTAGCAATATCTGCTGCCTTGCGGCTTCTGTTCTGCTCTCTACCAATTCTGCCATGTTCTTAAATGTCTTGAGTTCTCTAAAAATCAAGATTCACTGAATAATAAATATCCTGCCTCATATCAACAAAAAAAAGGAAAAGAAAGAAGAAATTTTTAAAAATCTTATGGGTATATAAAAATGTTGTATTTCAGATGGTATCCTTCCATAGTCCGGCTTTTGGTTCAACAGCTGCCTAATGTCGACAACCAAATATATAATATGTCAATTTTGGAAGAGGCCAGATAGTTTTTGCTCTAAGTCTTCAACCTAAGACCGTAATGAGTAACTAAACACATCCATAGACAAGAAGGTGTGTCTACTGTGATTCACTGGGATGGAACATGATTCTGTCCAATTTTCTAAACTCTTCTGTATTCTTTACCCTAAAAAAAACTACTGAAGGAAAAGACACAGTCAAAGGTAAAGCTAGGTTTGTAACAGAATATGGGAGGGAAGCAAGTCCCTAAGGATTTGCCTTGGGGTAGATAAGCCTTTGCTCAAATTGTGAAATGCTGAGTGTCCTGATTGTTCCCACAGTCACTAATAAAGGAAAGGGTAAGTAAGATGGGGGGCAGCTTGTCAGAGGAAACTCATCGTATTTTCAGTTGTGTTCTCCTATGTCATTGGGCTAAGCATGAGCCACACAGAGCTAAAATGCAGTCTCTGCCCCAAAGAGGTGACTATCTAAGGAGCTGAGGCTGTGATGCAGAGGTGTGAAGGCAATCTGCCCTAATGTACGCAAGTTAGTTCCCAAATTTTAGACGCCGATAGCACTGTTGCACCTAATATTTAGCCAGAGTCCTGTGTGGGTTCATGCAGCTAATACTAAAAGCCCTGCACGTCAACCAAGAAATTTTGAGAGTACATGTGTATACACACTACTGTCACACCAACGGGCTGTAAAGCAGACATACTCCTTGTCTAAGTCAGGAGGCAACAGATGGCTAAAAACAAAGAGAACAAAAGGGAACAAGGAGATGATCCCAGTTGGTGTCAGGCTTACCAGTACACTAGACACATAACTGTCATCAGGCTTTTTTTGGGCCTTATCTCTGTGCCAGAAGCGAACAAAAGCTCTATGTATTACTTCAGGTCGATTTTGAGGACTGAAATATGATTTCATAGGTATCCAGGCTCATTTTGGCCTTCTGCAGAGAATTATTTTCTCCCACGTTACAATATTTAAAACAATATTAATTCAATTATGGTGACAACATCAGCTATTTTTCCCCCTGAATGAAATGGCCCGCTGAAATTCATCAGGATATATATATTGAAATGCATGCAAATTGTGTACATACATTTACACTCTCACAGATATGGCAGAAGTCTCCATTAAAAAAACATTCACTTTCTTACTGCAGCATTTGTCTGCAGGTTCTAAATGCCAATGCTATCCCCAGTAAGAAGAGGAAGGAGGTTGAAAGGTTGGTAGTTTTAGAAAGCTAATTGTCATCCGTAAATTGGAGTTACGAACACACCATGCCTTTTGCAGCAGCGAGGCACAGGAACGCTGCAATTTTAGGTCCAGCTGCACAACCCAGGATTTACAGAGGCACGCTTCGTATTACCATGATCATCACAGGAAATGAATTCATGTTAATGAGAAGGTACATCAGTAGATTAAAAGAATATTCTTTACAATTTATTAATAATTGACCCTTTGAAATAAAATGGAGAAAAATCCCTGTGTAAAACTCACTTCTACAGATAGTTCCCCATTTTCATGAAGGACTTGGCCAATAACATATGAGTGCCCAGCACTAAAAGACAAGCTTTAAGCGATATTTTTAAGATGTCATGAATAAGAAATAACAGTCTATTTGAAGCAGCAATGATCACTGATTTGACTCCATATGGCATTTTTGTTGCACATCAAAAATGGATGTTAGTCAGAAACTCTCTCCCCCATCTCCAATGCTAGGAAAAACTGAACACCGCATTTTCTTTGGCACTAAGACAATATAGTGGATGGAGCAGTTCAAAGGTTATGCGTTAGATTTTCACTAAATGTCCCCTGTGCCTCTGTGGACAAAACAAAGCCAGAGAAACGCACTCGTTTTTATCCAAAACGGGTATGTCATTCCCTTTAAATATAGCCCTTTATCAAAACAGTTTCACAAGGGTATTTAATTGGAATTAATCTTGGATCTTCGATACTTTCTAATATGTCACTCTTGCTTTTTAAGTTGCCTTTTTGAGTAGACTGCCAATAAATAAGTGATTTTTTCCACCAGCAGGTTACCTCTTGAAGACAGTTTTCTATGGATGAAGGGAGAAGGGATGTGTTGACAGTCACAGATACCAAGACCATATGCTGCCTAATCTCATCTTGAGCACATAACTCTGAACCTTACGAAATCTATGTGATATTTAAATGTATCTACACTACACAACTCCAGATCCATCAGACCTCTTGCTCCATGTTCTTGCTCCACACATATATCCACTTTGCTAGGTGTTCTACAATATGAGATCCTGTGGGGTAGGTACTTAGGACAGTTTGCCTAGTGGTTTCAATGGATTTGCCGAGGTTTTCCTAACTCCGCCTGAGATCAGAGTTTTGATTTATCTTCTGCAACATTGTACAAAACAATTCCAACAAGTTTTACCTTGTCTTACCAAAGTCATTAGGCATTCAGACAAGAATCTGAGCTGAAAAGATGCTGAATTGAAAGCACTACTAATGCAGGATCTCTGGTGTAAAAGATCTCTTTTGTTTTCTTCTTGGAACAAGACTTCTATTGTCACTGTGTGTCTGTGCATGCCTCCCTGCCGGCCTCCCATCCTCACCAGGAACTTGTTTTAACCCACTGGCCAATTTCAACAGTCTTTGGCAGACTGGTAGAATATCCAAAAATACTGCAGTTCTTAGGCTGCAGATGGACAATGAGACAAAAAAGGATTATTTTATCACTGCCCTGAGGAAAAGAGCCCTCTCTCTAAGCATCAAAGGATGCATATGGGACTAATCAGTTGGAGGCAAAGGTTTTCAATTTTGTCTCCGGATAATACAATGCCTACTACAACAAAGTGCCAGTTCCTGACTGGGGCTGCAAAACACTACTGTAAATATTAATATCAACATGTCCATCTGTCTATAGACTAGAAATAGCAGAGGTGTGGTATTATTTAATAAAACAGCCTTTCTATAATTATAGAGGGATCACTGCTACAAGTGCAGTCCAGACACCAAATCTGTTTTTTGCCTCTACCGAGATTACAAGTGTGACAAGTGTGATTTGGAGAAACACACCATGATGTTACAATTTCATGCTCAGTTTGCCATGCTTACAATCAGGCAACAGGAATAAAAGCCTTCAACTGGTAAATGGAGTAAATTTGCTATGGAAATCACTGAGAGAAGATAAATATAGAGTCCTACAATGTCATTTTTACAGTCAATTTTCTCTCTGTATCTGAAGTTTATATCAAAAGAAGGGAAATTACATAAACTTTTCATCTGGACTGTAATAGTACTAAATTAGGTGCTCTAGAGATTATTTATATAATGTAGATAGGTTGTCAGTGGCAAATATGAGAATTACAGCAACACTGAAACAGAATCCTCCCTAATTCATGTACAGAAGTGAGAGCTTATGCAACTTCTAAGTAAACGTTTTTTACAGATATTTAAAACAGTTTGAGCTGAGCAGTGTGAAGCAATACAGTAGTTGTTTCTCCTCATACAGAGACTTTCTTTTGAGGAAACCTGGGGCAGTTTAGTATAAATCTTACATGAAGGTTTTTTATCTCCATCATTTGAGTGAAGATACTGAAGCACAATGTAGGAAACAAACTGCCACTGGTCCCACATCAGGTCCGTGGTCAGAACTGGCCACTGGAGCGGAGGGAGGTTTCTCCCAGTCATGAGAGTCACTCATTTCCTCCAACTACCACAGACATTCCCTCGCAAACCAAGGTACTGTGTGTACATTCCTCAGGATTCTTATTTTGTCCACCAAACACGCAGCAGAAGAGAGACCAGCCCCTCAGTTTATCTGTCACCAAAGAAAAGTCATGTTTGCTTCCTTGTTGGGATTCTGAGTTAGAAGCAAAGGTAAAAGGTAGGTTTTTCTCTTTGACTCACTCCCAAATTATAGCTCTGTTGGAACGATGGGAACGAAAAACTCTTTGAAGATCCTTACCAGTTACGTTCTGTTTGGTGAAGACACCTGCAGATGCAAGGATATTAAAGCTAATGCCTCCTGTCCCCACAAAGGGACATTTATGGAGTAGGCTATGAAGAAGGAATGGATAGTAGCCAAAGTCCACCTCCAAGTGATCTCAGTGGGAGTTAAACTCTTGCTTGTGTGCTGTGAATCGGGGCCCCAGAGCCACCCCCCATCCGGTTCCTCAAAGCAGTCTGCAGGTGGAAACACAGCCGGCCTTTCCCGGGGATGCGCCGACCTGGGCCGCTGTGGGGCCATGCTGACGAGGGAGGTCAGTGTTTTCCTGGATACTCTTGCTTACAGCTGTTAACTCACCTAGTGAAAATCAAACCAGCTCCTAAGCTACGTAGTCTGCCTTCAGTGGACAGGACTGCAGTGTATTCAGTCACTATGCAGCAGGAAAAGTAAGGAGTTCTGTACCTGCCACCACAGAGGTCGGGGCAGTAGGGGCAGTAGAAGAAGGGCAGTGAATCCCTTCCTACAGCCTGTGCCTCACTAAGTCACATTCTTTTACATTCCTAAGTAACATCTAAAACATCTTTCCCCTATTAGCTGATATTGCAGTAGTGGCAGATGCACAATAAATAATACATTATACAACTGTACTTCAAAGGCCTGAATAGTGCAAGTGCAGTATCTTTCTTAGATTCAGTTTACTTAATGTTCTCCATAAAAAGGGCGTGTGGTATTTATTTATTTATTTTTCATCTGAGTGCTTTGACTGTGCGTCTTTCCAGTTTTTATTCTACTGCTTGGTGACCTGGTTGCTCTAGTGAGTGCAAAGGCCATTGAGAAATAAAATGGATAGAAATACAGTTATTAATCAGCACAGCTTACTGAAAATGAGCATGCTGCACAGGGCCAAGCCCCAAGGAAAGGAAAAAAGTCATGACATTTCTAGGAATGCCACCAGGAGCTGTGTGGCAAACTTCTGAATAATGAGATAAGAAGGTAAAATGAATGTGGTTTGGGTGGCCTGAGGGGTTAAAAAACCCCATAAACCCCTGTCTGAGGTGGGGGGAATTCCACAGGACTTCACTGTGCATTCATGTTTTAAAGGAGCTCTTACAGAACTCCTCTGTTTCCATCCAGTTTTGCCTTCTACTCAGATCTTTTCTAGAGTAACATCCCAGGACCACGCCATATGCCAGAGGCAAGGGTAGAAGGCAAAACCCCAAAGCCTCACAAATGAGCTGCAGGGAGGAGACATAGGCCAGCTCAGAGTAAACTACTAAAAAGGGAGGTACCAGGGTCATCAAAGCACTGTCCACTTCTGTCACTGAGAGGGCTGGCAAACAATTACGCTTCTCAGAGCACTAAACCGGATCAGGTGGGTTGAATGCCTCACTAGGGGCTGCACTTCACCATACAAACTAGCCCGTGAAGTGAAATTATCCAGTGACAGGACGTTTAACTCATAAGCAAACAACTTGGGCTATGACTGCCCAATTCATGACTCTAATTTTAGAACCACGTCATGCCTTAAGCGAGACATGCAATTGTTATTGCTATCAGGTGCACATCAGTGCAGTAACTGTTTCTTCAGCATCAGTCCCAAGGTGCAATATGTAACCGCAATATGTTGGAACGTGGCCCTTGCATCGCCTGCTGTGAAAGAACATTTCTAAACAACCGGCTGCAATTATAGATGAATAACAATTTCAAATTAACAGCCAACTGACTTTACAAATCTCATCACTACAAGACCATCACATATTCAAAAGCTCTTGGAGGTTTTTATATATAAATCTACACACATACAAAAATTGATTCCAATATTTAAACAAGTTAATCAGTTCACAGCTTTAATGCACAGTAAATTTTCTTTACTGTATCAACTGTACACTGCAATGGAGATTAAATTAAGAATGTTGTAGCAAAGCGTAGACCACAGATTATAATAGATTTAAAAGTACTGTATGGACATGTTTGTCTTTTCTTTTATTTCCTCATAAGCGATACCATTATGGCTGCCATAATTCTTATTTACTCAACTTCTAGGCTGCTGGCAATAGCATAAAAATAGATTTTGAGAATTTATGTCATACATGCATCATAAGAAGGAAACAAAAGAGCACAGGTAAGATTTATTTAGGTTTAGAGCCAGTGTTCTTCATATTTATCTTCATGCTAACCCTGTCCCTCTGAACAGAAAAGTCAGTCGCCTCGCTGCCCAACAGGCTGAGGACCTGCAGTTCCCACCAAGCTGAACAGGAACGGCACTGTAACTGTCCATCTAAGTTTGGGCTTAGTTCTGATATAGAAATTGGAAGACAGCACAAATAAAGTCCCACAGGAACACTGTTGTATTCCCAGTATATTCACTCCCCAAACTGAGGAGCTCAAAATGTACTGCACGTGACACAACCTCTCCTTTCAGCTTCACATATAGGAGTTCATCTAACAGCACCTAGAGAAACCAACACTGAGTTTGAGAGGGGATCAACTAATACATTGCTAAAGTCACTGGAACTGCACCAGTGTGGGATCTGGACACCAGAGTTGAAAGAACAATATTTCAAGTGCCATTTCACAAGAATAACATCACAGGATATTGTTCTACTTGTGAAGAAGTCTTGAATATGATTATTACCTCTTTTCAAAGGTGTCTATTTTCAAAGGTAACGTCCTTTTTCACACTTGGCAGGTGCAAAAATGTGCACTCCCAACCCGCTAGTGAGTACTGGTGGTAACTTTTACCCCTGGTGCAGGTAGGTCCTCTGTAGAGGTCTACAGAACTATGGTCAGTTGTGCAAGGTACCAACCGTGCAAAACCTGAACTGCCATTCTACCCACTTTTCCTTTCATGCGCACCTTTGTTTGTTGAATGACAAAGCAGGAAATATTCATTACGTTCATGTTCTGCGATGTTTGCTTTAAGAAGACTTTCCTTCCACCTATTATAAATGTTCATAAATCCAGAGTGAAATATTCAATAAAAAAGGGAAGATTTGCAGTTATAGAGAAGAGCTCAAATAAAGTTCACGGTTTCTAAGTAATGCAGCTTTCAATTACCATACCCTTTTTAAACTGTGAAAGATGTAGTGTTAATCAAACATGTAATTTGCAAGTGTTTTTCTTTAGTAAATGTCATGTACAAGTAGATATTTAGGATGTAACGCTAAAAGTAATTGCAGTTGGATAACTTTCCATGGTAATATTTATTTACATTAGAGCAGACATGAGTATTCCTGAAAAACTAAATGAATATTGTGCACAAAATCCTAACCCCACTGAAGTCAATTCCAAAAATCCCATCGCCTTCCAGGACTAGTATGTCACCTGTTCTTTAATTCAGTGTGTTAACTAATCCCTTTCCATTCCAGGCTCCAGTTTGGTGACTATGGGTGTATCGTGCTACCTTTCAGGGTCCCAGGATCCTTACAAATTCCCAGGATAAGGTTTTCATGGGACCTTATTCTTCTGCTGTTCAGGCACCTACATCAAAATCAGAGCACCCAGAAACGTCTGTCGGGTCACTCCAGCCCAGACACCTACATCGTTGTCACAAGTCAGTCCTGATCTTGCTGGGGTATCCCTCCTGCTGTTACTAGGTATAAATAACAATGAATTGTTTTATAAGGCTAATAGCCAAATTCAACTTTACAAAAAAATACATTTCTACTTTTAATAAAAGAGTGTTCTTTACATATACCAGCTAGAAACTAGCTGCTTTATCTAACATGCAGGGGTCAACAGAATTGGGGAACTGTCAACGAGATGAGGAATTGGATGCACCCAGTACGAAAACAATCTTTACATTCACAGGAAGAGGTTTCACAATGGGACATCCTGCACTGTGAGCTGCAGACTCTCAAATCGCCCATAGAGGTCAACTCTGTGGCTGAGTTAATAGTTAAAAAGTAACTGTGAAGTCCTAAATAGGGGCTTTCATCAGAAAACAAATGTTCTTTCAGAAATTCTTTGCCAATAGCACATTTCAAACTTCTGCAACATCCTCTTAGGAAGACTAAAGGCTCTGTTCGGTTTCTGCAGTTATATACACATATTCCCCAGCATCACTACCTTTGCCCTTCCCATATATTTTCTTACAAGATGTGTGCAGTTTATTAGCTACAGAGCAGTCAGTAAACAAGAGCATCCAAGATGGACAATTGAATCCTGGACCTGCAGGCCAAGGTTCACTTGAGGGCCAGTCCCACGTACTGAGGAACAAGGCACACAGTGCTTATGGTAGAAAGATGTAAACCCCACTTTAACCAAATACCTCAAATTGTATTCGGCAAGAGGAGGCAGCTCTGATCCTGTACACATGATGTGGCTGCCTTCCTAGTACGTGTTACGTGGTTCATGCTGATATTGTCATATAAATAAACTGAACATCATTATTTTCTTAACTTACCACAAGCTGCAGAATTCGTGGCAAAGCAATATTTACAGTGAACCCATCAGCCAGCAATTTGCCTCCACTTGTTTATGTTTACAAAGCATTTTCCACTGTTTCCTTTGCCTAGAAAATTGGTTATTTTATCAAAGAAAGCTATCAGCTTCCTTTAGTCCTATCTACCTTAGATAAATAACTGTTGTATTTTATCCCATTTTTCCTTTACTTCTAGGCATTTGATTCTCTTATTTCCTTCAAAATGTATTCTATGATGTTTATATTATTGAGATTGGAAAAACAGGCTTCTAGCTACCCATGTTATTTTTCCACCCTTTTAAATGCAGCAATTATGTTTGATTTTCTTCAAGTACAGGATACTGTGACCAATCAATGAACTGCTACAATGGCAGAAGGCTTTGCAGGGAGAGGCAAAGGCTACGTGTCCTTGAGGCTCGGGGATAAATGAGTGAGTGACTGAACACAGGGATTACAAAGGAAGCTGAACTTCTCTCAACAAAAAGCGAATCGGAGGGTAGCCTTTGTCCTAGATCAACTGGCTGTGTCAGCTGAGTGGATCAACCACCTGTGTAACTGCTTTTCCCTGAGTTAATCAAAAGAATGCAAATATATGTCTTCCTGAGTTAGCCAGACCAGCATGGGGAGTGTATACCTGGCTCAACTCAATGTGGAATATAAAGAACGAACAATGAAGACAACTTTGAAGAGAGCAATGGGCTTGAGCTGGTTTCAACCCACATACTCCTTCCCAGCAACTGGGAATGCAGGGTGGCATGATGGGGAACACACTTACAGAGACCAGTAATGAAATTCAAGTTTGTGCAGTGATTCAACTGAATACTGTGACTGCTACGCTCTGCTAAGTGTAATTTGTACTTCTACTGTAATTTAAGTGCATTGCTGTATCACTCTGCTATATCAAAATGCCATGTAACTTCAAATAAGTAAACTTTGTATTAGGCATTAAACCCCCCACATGTGCAATATCTGTAAGAACCTGGTCAGCATATATCGGACTCTGACAAGTAACCCTTTCACCTTGGCAAGATTTATTAACAAATCCTCGCTGTCATTTCAAATGCTGTTTCACAATATGGCTGGCAGATTATCTGGCTTCTCTTACATGAGCATACTAATGTCTTCAAATTTTGCACCTGCCTCAGTTGTGGTTATTTCTTTCCCCTTTACTCATCTTCTTTTTGATCCCACATTCGTCGTTCTTGCAGAAAACTGGAGAAATGACCTGTCTAGTTTTGGTGACACCAGTGTCCTACTCCATTTCCCATAAGGCAGGACTCTCCCATCCTTTTTTCTTTTTACCCACACAGCTGCTTTTTTTTTAATAGCCAGTGCTAGGCATAGCTCAGCTTGGCTTTTGGCAAATCTCACTTTCTCTCTAACATATTTTGACTTCTAAGACATAGTTTTGTCCGCTGTTCAGCTCCTTTTTCTATTCGTTACAGATCTCTATTTATTTCTACTATCTTTTCCTTTGGTAACTAATATGAAATGGGCTCTAGGGTCTCCAGCTATAAGTTTCTGTCTCTTAAGCTTAAGTTGCTGATTCTTGACAGGTTTCTTAGAACCTGGACATTGGGGTATCTATCATACCAAATTTCCTGAGTGTTCCAGGCCAAAAGACATTCCAAATGAATTTTCTTAGTTTTGAATGTTTGCTTTATAGACATGATTTATTTTTTCTTTTTACTTCCCTTGGATTTAAATGAACTAAACAGTCATTATTCCTGACATTATTTTCTGAGACTGGGTCATTTATTTTATCTTCCTTATCTACCAATGCTACATCTGAAATAGTATTTTCCTGGTTCAGTAATCTGTTGGCAGGAATATCTACTATTTCAGTAACACTTGTTCTCCAAAATACATCAGAGAAATTAAAGCTTGGAAATGATACAAGTCCTAGACGTATTTCTCTCTGTAGTAACATTTGACAGGCCTCTACATATAGCCAACTCAAGTGCTAAACCTGCAAAACAGATTTCTAGCACTACACCACTTAAAACTTTTAGCAGCCTTTCCTGCAGTGATTTTGACCTAAACAGATGTTGATGGATCTTTACTATCTTATATTTCTCTTCAGCCAATCATAATCCTACAGCATAATGCTACCCTGTCAGCTTAACTGTCTTTTATATATAAACTATAATAAAGTGGCTCTGTGCATTTTATAATCGTATAATTACAGAATTTTGTATAAGAGCCTATGCTTTCACAGATAACGTCTCTTTGCACACAGTACATGATGAAACCTTTAAAACTACAAACCAAGTAAGACCCGAAGGAGTCTTGCCTTCCTAAGACTTCAAACAACAGCTCTGTGCAGAGTGTGAAGGAGTCTTGCCTTCCTAAGGGTTTGAGACTTCAAACAACAGCTCTGTGCAGAGTGAGTTTCTCATAAACAGAAGGAATGGATCAGATCCATGCACGCAACTACATCACACTGGGTTTTCCATGCTGGGAAATTTAACTCTAAATTCCTCAATACAGAAAAAGTGATTTGACTCATTGGGTCCTTCCAGCTCTCCTTTTCCTCTCCAAAACGCCATCAGGTGCAGAGAGGGGGCTGGCTGTATCTGACTGGATGTTGGCAGTTTTCCTGAAGACCTCATGCTTATTTCCCATATTATGGGACCAGACTCAAATTGGTCACATCATCAGGGTGAAGGCAGCTCCACCATGCCCAGGGAAGGAGGCATCATTTCATTCACCCGACCGGCACATGACCACCCCCGTGCAGCAAGAGCTTCCAGCATGCACCTGGTTGAGGGTCTCACCTGGCATTGACTTAGGAGAATCAATCTGACAGGAGGTTTTAAACTTTGGTCATCTGAGGACAACATCTACAAGAGTGTTTTGATCAAATTATATCGAATGTATATGACTGTATAATGCAACAGTTTACAATCGTGGCAGCAAGGAATATTCTCTTTTTGTGAACGTAAGTAAAACATCTCCATTAAGCCTGCAGGAGATGATTTGCATGCACATGAAATACAAGATCAATCTACTACAGAGTTTGACATACAAGGACTTTATGTTTACGCTTTGGCTGATGTTTAGCATGCCGCGCTGCAGCAAATAGAAAAGTGTAGTTGAGCTGTCATGTAAGATAATTGATTTTGACAAGACTACAAGTTAATTCGTCACTATTTTGCAACTTATTTGGAAATTCTTTGCAGCAACGTCCCAGAGGACAGCATGTAATCGCTTGTAAACTGAAATTAGGTCCAGAGTTAAATATCATTAAATCTCAGGTACAGCCATAGCTCAGCATGTGACTACTAATGCGTTACCTTCCCTATTACATCAAGGACACAACTGTAGCAAAGGTTATGAAGATTATTGCTCAAGTTGCAAATTGCTTACAACTAGAGAATTAAGTTGAGATAAATTTCCAGGCAGCCTACAAAGGGGTGCAAGAGAAAAGCCACTGAACGGACACCTAACAATCATTAATGTCCCCATGCACTCACATTTTCTTGCATTTCTTTTGCATGCACACATGCACAAAAACTCTAAGTGAAATAAAGAGGATTATTAAAGCTCATCTTTGTACTAATATAACCAAATTAAATCACCATCTGCATTAGCCATTCCAATATTTTATTACAATAGAGTATGAAGGATTGGTAGATATTTTAAAACCGTATTGCAAAGACCGTATTGTTTGACAGTTTTATTTGAGACTGTTAAATATTAATTGCTGAACAAAAGAGTGCATTAAAAAATGATGTTGGATACAAATAATTCAACTCCCTGCAACTAGAAAGAATATTTGCATATTCACCTTCTCTCAAGCCATAGCTAATGATCTCACTTTGGCTAGGTTTAGGAGGTCTTGGTAGTAACTTCTACCAGAGCGAACGCACAACTGGATTTGACTTACATGTTAAAGTGAAGGTAGTGGGCACAGTCAAAACGTCACGGACAGCTTTGTAGTGGCAATTTAAGTAGTGCCCCTCAACAATTCTAGATATTTCAGTCTGAGACCACTGTCTGGTTAGGACCTTCGGAGCTGGTAGGAAAGGTATTATATCAACAGATGCTGCTGCTATTATACAGGCTGCTTCCTGGGGCTCCCCACCTACGTAAAGAACACTCTGGCTGCTCTCTGTCTTGGAGTGATGCAACCCATCACTCAGCTGAAGAAACAGTCACGGCTGCTTGAGAGTGGTTGTGATATATGAAGTAATTGTGTCCTGAAACGGCAGTGGGGAGCAGGGCCTCCACACCCTTCAGCGCTATACAAAGTAGGTTGCAGAAGCCACAGGCTCTTCTTCCCCCTGAGGTGTGAACTTACTCTATATGTGGCAAACAAAGAGACCTGCCCATGCATATTTTGATCTCTGACATGCAATGTAAACTGCTTTGCCGGGAACTATATTGACACTCTTCAGCAAAATCCATCTTGTTTTCAAATAGACAGTACATTACAGTCAGAAGAACTCCTTAATTTCACTAATTACTTTTTAATGATCATAAGCAAACAAAAGACACTAGGTAGGTGCCATGTGCCGGGAGACTCAGTGCAGTACATGGTCAGAGTCAGAAAACTAATCAAAGTTCTCAAAACCTGCCAGCACCTGAGATTGGTTTGGGTTCAATTTCTGAAGAAATGGAGACTGGGCTCATTTTAATTAGGCTTTTGGAGCAGGAACACCTGTACTGAAAAGCTATCTGAAAGTAGGCTCAGATGGTGACTATGATGCTTTTCAGCAACAATCACTGACTTTGCAGAAACAGTCCTCTGCCCATTACTAGAACTAAAGTGAATACAAATCCTCTTGTGTTTTATAGACTCCTATTTCCTAAATTTTAGAAAATGCCTCATAAACCTTTATATATATATATCTC
The DNA here is from genome assembly GCF_000690535.1 of Cariama cristata. Classification (NCBI taxonomy): domain Eukaryota; kingdom Metazoa; phylum Chordata; class Aves; order Cariamiformes; family Cariamidae; genus Cariama; species Cariama cristata. Next base: position 168,033 of record NW_009609992.1, read on the forward strand.
TTCCCCCCACGCCCTTCTCATCCCCCCCACTTAAAGTTCAAGTATAGAAACAAATTGCTCAAGTTCCCTGGGGTGTCAGCCTGGCATCTTTTGCAAACATCAAATTCGTGTAACAAAGATTACATTAAATAAGTGCTTCTGATATCGCCCGTCTCTGTTTTCCACTACTCTGTGAGAAGGAGAGCACAATGTGACACTGGTGGCACACTTGGCAGTTTCCACTTAAACAATGACTCAGCTAAGAAAGTAACCACCCCGAACAGTTGTTATTTGGATGCATAGCCTGAAAGGGCAGACTGTCATTTTGAAATACATTAAAGGAATCTTTCTCTGATATAAAATGATGTTGTAGACTCTTAGCCAGGCTACCTAAGAGCACCAGGGCAATCTAGGGAAGACAGGGAATAACAGAGAACTCAAGGTACTAAAATCCTGCCACTGCTCTGCTTGAGAGCCATTTCATCGCTCTGTTGCAACATCTTACTGTGGGTAAAACAGTAGGCAGCTCCTTGAAACCCACTTTACTCCCTGCCTGGTAATCAGGAAGGCAGCTCACCATGAGGAGCTGCGAGCTCAGGAGACCTCCACACAAACAAATCCGTGGCCTCTGCCAGCCTGTAAGGCAGACTGGTGGTGAGAACAAGGGTATCTGACTCTCTTTCCACCCAATAGTTAGGTGATATTAAGGGCAATAAGGGAGAGAAGTAAAGAAAAAGAATGGGTAAAAGCAGAAAGCAAGAGAAAAATGAGGTGGAAGGGAGATGACAAGAGATAGAAAGAATGAACCACGGGGACAAAAGGCAGTCAGAGCCTGGGTTCGGCACAAAGGATCATCTCTTAACTTCAGCCTGCTGTGGTAGTAGCATCTCATGACCAGGGTATTTTAGGAACTGGTGATGCCAGCCATGCCTTAATATAAATCCCAATTCTCTTTCCCTATAAGGAAAAAACTTAGCCTGCTTTCTGGCCTGCATTTATTTGAGAGACAAAAAAGTTTTAGTAATGTGACATTGTTCACTGTTAGTTTCTTTAATGAGAACCAGGACTGCACTCAACTACTGAAACAAAAGAACTGATTCATGTTTAATCTGTCCAGAGAATCACTGTGTTGAAAGCCTGACATAAAAGGGTGGATGAGTCAGGAGAAACCAGAAAGCGTCATTTAACTTGCCATTCTATATTTACCATTAACTGTCTGATGTCCCTTTGTTAACAACAGGGCGCTGCATGTAAAGTATTCTGGTAAGAGAGACTTTGGACCTTGAAAAGTCTGGCAGCATCATCATCTAGGTGCTACACGAGTTGTCCCTTATGCAGAACATGAAACAATCCTGACTAGATGGAAGATCAGTTTCTGGAATCATATGGGTGATGTCAGTGGGAATACTGCGAACTGACAAAGGAGAGGGAGGAAGCCCTTTGCTTTGTGGTTTCGAAATATAGTTTCATTAACTATAGGTTAGGCCACGGTTAGTTATGCATTGATGTTTGCATATTTAGATGAAAGTGGAATAACTAACTCAAACAAATCTGTTTCTCTTAAAAACAAAAAATAACCCAAGCGTAACTTTCTCTGTACTATACATTTTTCCCCAGAGATTAAAAGCTTTTATGCATTTACAAAGCTCTAGTAGCCTTGTAACGCTGACCTGCTGTCGAGGTGTTTGTTCTTTAGATCTTATCAAAATAGTGAATATCTGCAATTCATTTCAGAATTGTGCTCTGCATTAGGAAGTTAATGTACTGATTAATTTACCTAATTACAGTAAAACAAACAACCCTGCAACTGAGGCCGGTCTGTTCACTTACTTAAAATGCAATTACACACAGCCACTGCATAGACAGAATCAGCTGCTAGATATCTGAGGACCAGGCCACGATAAAATTTTCAACATGTCTTCTGGTCATGTTTCTGTTTTTCAAGTCTGTCTCTTCTGAAATATCAGAGAGTAGTTTGACATTTAATTTCCATTTCTGTATTGAAACCAGGAGAATATATGGCTCTAGAGGAAGACACTAAGAGAGAAGCAAATATAAGCTAATCAGTTATGGAGTTGCTGGATGGTAACGAACATATTTCCCGTGCACAGTGTACTGGGAAAGTAAAGTTCCGTGTCTGTGCAGAGAGCTCACACCAGATCAATTAACTACTGAAATCTCATTTAGGATGGACAGGAGCTGGATCTGAGCCCCATTTTGAGATCTCCACTGAAATCTAAGTGGTAGATTTACCTCTCCCCCTCAGAGGACTGAGCATCACTGTAAATGCTCAGTGTACAGACTTTCATTGACAAAGTAATTTTTTCACAAAGGTGTCATATCCCAAATAGAAAACTTCAAAACATGTGTCTCTCCTGAATCCCATTGTAATGCAGGTATAACAAGAAATTCTCAGTGATGAAGAAAAATAGGATTTTTAACCTAATTTACTATAATTTTAATTTGCCTTTCTTGAATGTTATGAAACTCTCAATTTCATACCCAAGATGCACGACTCACATACCTGTGATGATCATTGTTTATTTTATTAAAGAAAATATTCCATTTCAGTAAAGAAATGTGGAAATTCTGTGTTATGCAACAAGCACAGGAAGCATAACGGAAACTGGTACTGACAGAGTCAAAACGTCTCTTGATAAAGACTAGTACCCTGCTCTGACATAGAGCTTTATAATCTCTATCTTACTTTAACACGCTATACTGCTACTTCTACTTTTTAATGTGTGAAAGACTTATAGAAAAGGTGGAATTTGGGCTTTTATCTGCAGCAGAGCACTGTGTGGCAGCCTTTAGTTGCAAATTAGGAGTGAAGCCATCCTGTATCTTAATCTGAGGAACTGTCTGGTTAAAAGACAACTGGAAGGAATGTCATCTCAAAAGGCAGTCTTGTTGTTGGATTAGAAACAATTCATTTTTATGACTTTTCTAAGAAAAATTAATTAATATTAAAAATCAGTAATTTTTCTCATCTACTCTTCAAGTTGAAAAACATTTTAACTTGAGAAACAGTTTGGTTAGTCTGAAATTCCTAGTTCCACTGAGAGCCTTGTTTACTCCTGAATAAGTTTGATAAAAATACAAGCACCCAGCGTAACAAACTTCTGACAGTACTATTTGAATACTGGGCTGGTTTATCTACCAAGAGAGAATCAATGATCTTCGTATCATTGGCAAGCAGTATAACAAAACGATTAAGGAGTCTTCTCGTGAAAAATTTAAAAGGAAGGAAGAACTGTTCCATAAGCTGATACCGAGAGAAGACAATATTTTCCTTACTGGTCACTTTTTTAAAATACTTAAAATAATTTCAGTTTCAGTATTTTAAAGCCTGCAGGACTTGCATAGGGAATCTAGCAGGGCACAGAATAATTTAGTAAAATTTTTAATTCCTGTTCAAAACATAGAGAGAACTAAAACATTATTTAAGAATTAATTAAAGAAATAATTAGTATTGAATTCTGAAATTTGTCCTCAAAAATTACCAAGGCAAAGACAAAAATGACAAAATGATAGAATAACAGTTACATGTGTAATGTCATATGGAAAAGTCAGCACATTTAAATGTTCTTGAGCCAGATATTTATTAAAATTGTCCTAAGTAGCTGCAGAACCAATTCAAAACTAAGCACAAATGATGCTTGAATCCACCCATCTTCTTGAAAGTGTCTCCAGTCCAAAGGAAACTATGGAAATTTGAAAAGCGTAAATCTCTCTAATTCGACCTGATAGTTCTCATCTTGAATCTGTCTGCTTATTTGATCTTAACTGAGCAAAAGGAAAAACAAAATGGTCATTAGAAAACAACGGGTTAAGAGAAACCATGTAACTTCAAGGGGAAGCACCTTCCTCGTTTGAAAGTGCACTGGCCACACAGTCACGTTACTGGGATTCCAAAAACGCAGATGAAATAGCATTTGCAAAGACCCTGAGAATCAGAATTGAGATTTAAGCTTCAGTTTACCTAATGAAGCCTGTTTTCCTACAGATAGGTCTGTGTTCTGTTTCCTTGCTCTCCCATTATTGCAATACCAGCCTAATCCATAGAATTCCCTATAATTTCATACATCTTTGCAGTATCTGTAGTTCCTCCTCTCTGTGCCTCTCCCTTGTCACACCTGCTCCGTATTAACAGACCCTTCCTATCCCGTCTAATCTCCAAAGGGCAAAAGACAACAAAAAAACTGCTCCTGCTTCTGAGTACCGTGTGCTGCTTGGCCAGCCTGGATGGGCATGCTGAACAGTAATCTGACAAATTGAACAAAAGAAATAATTTTGAGTTTGATCTATAAACTTTCCCTTAACTGTGGAACAAATGTGTGTCTCCCTGCTCTATCCTGACAATACCTTTCACAAAACTTGCAAGAAGTTGATAACTTCGAACTCTCTACCAGCCTGTCAGATTTGGGTGAATTGGTCACTGCAGGAGACATGATAGGAACACATGAAGATTACCTATGTCTCCTTCTGTAATCAGACTAAAAGAAATTTCTGATGAGAATAGTTGTGCCTACTATAAAGAAACAACTCAGAAATGTTAAATATTGAGTTTAAACATCTGACAATGGCTGAGTTTCTGTTGACATTTGTATGAATCCAGAATAATTCCACTTGTGTAGTTCTGTCTTAATAAGGCTGTGATCAAAATGTGATGCGATGCTCTCCCAAGATGCCACATGTCCTTTACAACAACAAAGCAAATGAAGCAAAAGAGAATGAAAAGTGAATTAAAAAAACATTGATCTTGTAGATACAAAATAAAGTTGGGATAAATATTAGCGCTGATGATTTCCTTTCCATTATCCACAATGTGTTTTTCCTCACAAAGAAGCAGCGGTTTAATACCATCTATCACTCATATAATGGATGAAGCGTGAAAGATGCCTTCAAGCAAGTTAGCAGCTCGGCTGTGCCTCAATTTGTCATAGTCATACACAAAGAAAAAATGCACCTCCTAATACATTCCAACATGTTGCGTCCTGGAAGAACAACCCAACATCTGGACATCTATAATATAGACTACAACATCATGACTGCATGTCAAAGTAATTAATTAACATCATTTCTTTCTGCCAGATAGAACACATACATTCACTACAGAACACACAACATTTGATCTTACTAATTTAAAGAGAACACCTATTTCTTCTGTAGCTGTTTTCATCTAGAAACTCTAGTATCCTGCACAAAGGATGTTAGGCTGACCATTTTATGAAACTATAAATGAAATACAAAGAGGGAAAGGGATACTTCCAGAACGACACAGCAGTCCAGAAACAGAGTTGGGAACAGAGCCTAAACTCTTGAATAAAAGTAAGGAATTCTAGTACTGTTGAATTTACTGGTACTCAAAAAACACCCTGTCAAGAGAATTTCCATGACATTTCAGGATTTCAGAATGAGAATAACCACATAGTACTTTGGATAGGCTCACGATAATAAAGTTCTACTCCCATATGCAGAAGATTCTCATGGGCTTTCAGAATACTCTAACCTGCTGCTTACATATTCTCTGTTTTCTATCATATCTAGCAATTCAGTAAGCCCATTGCTCTGATTCAGAGATCACTAAAGTTACAGGAATAAAACAATTCATAGAATCATAGAATTGTAGAATAGTTGGGTTGGAAAGGGCCCCTGGAGATCAACCAGTCCAAACCCCCTGCTCAAAGCAGGGTAAGCTAGAACAGGTTGCCAAAGACTGTATCCAGTTGAATTTTGAATATCTCCAAGGACAGACTCCACAATCTTTCTGAGAACCTATTCCATTATTCAGTCACCCTTACAGTAAAAGAGAGGTTTTTAATGCTTAAACAAAACTTCTTGTATGTCACTGATCTCAGTAAGCTGTGAATCTAAGCATTCTGAAGAGGCCTGAAACCCAGCTACTGAGGACGAAAGATGGTGAGACTGTCTTACTGATCTCACAGAGTGGCGGTCCCTAAGAAACCCAGCACTGGGCTCCTGCCATCAGATTCTATGCACAGGATAAATAACAAGACCCTCTTCCCAATACACTTCTGAATAAGCTCCGACAAAAGTAATTCTTTGCCCGATGTTGAAAACAAATTCATTGGGCTCTGTCCTGAAACTCATATTCCAAGATGTATCATAACCCCATCAAATCTGAAAGGTAGAGTTACTACTCTCTACCAGTATCGCCAAAGCAGAACCTGGGGAATTCCAGTGGCTAGAATTTATCCTAGGAGATGGAAATAATATTTGCAGAAGTGCATGTATTTTCTTACTGCTATCTCAATTGAACTATGTAATTGGGAAACACTGATAGACCAGCTAAAGTAGACGATGAAGGAAAGGTTATTCTGGATTCCTAAGAATTCATCAAGCTTGTAGTCATGTCTCCCTGCCTCCCAGCCCAGCAGTAACCCTTGCAATCTCTATGGGAAAATGGACCTTTTGTGCGAATCCTCATGTCTTTCTGCAAACCCGCCTCCTTCTGCAGTTTGTTTCCAGGCTTTGATATTTATTTAGGAAACTATCACTGCAATCTAAGTAAGTGAGATAGGGTATCAGACTTTGGCCCTTGGCTAAAAACTCTCCTGCAATCAATTTTCGTGCTTTTGTAATACTGCTACATAATTAGAACACTGCAACTCTGCACAAATGGTTCATAAAGGTGAGATTTAAGCAGATGGAAGGGTAAGAAACCCTTACCTCTATTACTACCACAAATGTCTGTTGTTTCATATTTTGGCTGTTTCTGTTGAAATTTGAATTTTGCAGGCTAATTTCACCCAATCTAACCTGCATTTGATGCACACGTTTTTAAGCGTTCTGGACAGGGCTTATACAGCCTAGCAGTCTCTGGCCTTTACTTGAATAGGCACTCTATGACAGGCAGAAAAGCTATGGAAAATTATGAACTGCAGAGACTTTTTTGTTGAATGACCACCCTCCAAGATCAAAGAATGAGTGTTTTATCTCTCTTCTTTTGGTTGATGCCCACAAAGATCTTCCTGATATCAAATACTCTCAGTAATAATACACACATCATTTCTGTCTGGCATTCACTGTTGTTCCTAATGGGGCCTAAATCCTTCTTGCACAGCATACACGAAAGCTATGGAAGTGGTTAAAACTTACTATTACAAAGTAGCTGTGGATGGGAACCTTTCTCATGCGCTTTCTCTTGTTCAGCTTTCTTCAGTGAAGTCCCTATAGTTATTTAAACATAAGTCTATGTGTAGCAGTAGGTCTCTTTACTTTATTCCACAACCCAGAAACTCAACATGCATTGTTGTTATCTGATTCTATTCATCTTTTAGGTCACCGATCATATTTCATGAGTCCTTGCCATTACAAAGAGAGTGACACCCAGATCTGTGACACTTGGGTCTCTTCCCAGCTTTCCTGACAAACAGCCTTCACTATGCTTTCTTGAACAAGTCACTCCCAAACTTTCAGATATTCTGCTGGGTTAACACAGATGTGTTTAATAAAGAAAATCCTGCAGTTTCTCTGCACTGAATCAAGTCTTTTTGAGCTGTAAAGAAACACCTAGAGGATATGCTTTTTATAGACTACACGTTCAAGACAATCAAATGGTATAAGGAAGGATTAAGACTAAAAGTGTAAAGTATTTTCATGAGTACAGCAATACAAGTGAACTTTTGACTGTAGAAATTTTGTGCAAAATGTGCAAAATTTCTGGTATTTCACCTAACATTTTTGTCAGTAACAAAATAAAACCTAACTATTGAAAATTGCACTTTCTTTGCTTGCACTACCCTTCCAGGCCAAGAAAAGGCAGTTTTGGCACTTGAATGTACTATAACTTCCAGCATCCCACTTCAATACATTGTGTTTAAACATTAAACAGTGTTTATTGGAGCTATAGTGCCGACGACTACTATAGAATAGATGTTTACATCCTTTCATAAACACTTAAATGGGTTTCTTTGCTGGCACCAAAAAAAGACAAATGCCACTTTATCCATAGCACTTCATCTCTAAATCCTTCTTCTGTCAGGTTAACACCACTAGTTTGCAAGAATCAGATTTCTTCTAACTTTGTTAAATTGTTTGCATGATAAAAAGACATTTTTTCAACATCTCCACTTCTTCCATTGAGGCAATTCCTGGAATGTTGAAGTTTGCCTTCCCTTTATTGCCATTCCTTTTTTTCTCTCAAATTCACCATTATCTTCACCCCCGTTGCCCTGGCTGTGGCATCTCCCACCACCATTCTATCCCCTCTCCTTCCACTTCACTTTCTTATTTTGACAAAGTCTGTAATTTCTGTAATTTTGACTTGGTAGAATCAGCCAGTAACTCTCTGCTTACAAGTCTGAAATTCTTGGTGCCTCACATCCAGCATAGTGTTCACTTCGCAAAACATCTGAGTTCAGCTATTTATTGTTTCCAGTCCAGTTATCTGCCCACTGAGCTCCTTTCCTATCCCCAGCTGCTTCTGGCTGTTGTCTTACCTTGCTTATTTTTCCATTTCCCCCCCCAAATTCCTTCTCTGTCATGACTCAATCTTTATTTTGCACTGCTTTTTATTCCATGCTTCCATGCATATCACCTTCCCCCTGCTCTTCTTGGATTTGGCCTCTATTCATAACTATAGGTTTGTAATCAGTGGTTATGCTACAACAATCTCCTCTGGAGTGTCAGGTATGATGCTAGCACACCATCTGCTCATTTATTTCCTTTGGTCACAACACATTTCCTCATTTTGTATACTTTTCCTTACAGATAACTATGGGCCCTCTACATTCCCTGCCAAAGCTAGATTAGCAGCGAGAGCAAAACGCTCACCTGCGAGCAGTGGTGTGAAGACTCTGTTCTGCCAAACCCTGGGTTTACACTCAGATATGCACTTGTTAAGTCCTCTGCTATTTCATTATTTTTCTCCACATCACTGAGGCAGACAAGCTGTCAACAAACATTCATTTCATTGAGGACACAAGATATCTGCTCCTGTGGCAAACTCTTTTTCAGTGTTTTATATGGACTACAAATAAGTATCAGGGTATCATTTGAGGGGTCTAGGAGGGATCTTCATGAGCATAATTTAGGAGAACAGGATTTCTCAGAGAAACTTCTGAAAATATTTCACTTCAAAAGTACACTCTCATACTTACAATAGCACAAACACTGGCTAAATAAGAAGAAAACTCCCTGAAACTTTCCCATTTTATACATAGTGATTTAAGTTCATCATGGCCTACACTTGGCAGTCAGAAACTACTAGAAATGCTTGTAAGGCTATGGTAAAAAGAAAATCCAAAGAAAATTTTTACCTACGTTTTACCTGTACAAAGGCACATTTATCTTTAGCTTCCACTCTAAAAGTGGTCTCTTACTTATACACAAATATTTTATTGACACGGCAATAACTTTTAAAAGAATAAATAGCAAAATGATTCAATAGACTGCCACATACCCATTAGGCAACAGAGTAAATCGGCATTATCATTCTCTCATTTTAAACTGTCATGTTGCATCACTTCTGTATACTCTTCTGCAGATCTGATCATCACATCGCTAAAGTTAGTAAAGCTGCCTCCAGGCTATATTTTAAATGCAACCCACCCAAGACACCAAGGCCAGCTGCACATTAGGGCCTCGCTCATCTTTAGCAAAGATATTAATTGATGGCTGAGCTCTTACCAACACCACTGCAGTCCACCGTCCTTTTTCAGCTCTGATACGAGCCCAGTTAATCCACATGATGAATGTACCCAACTCCCACGAAAATCAAAAAGAAATAAGGACTCCCCGCCTTGTGGAGGCTTAGCTAAGATCACACAGAATTAGGGTGAAGTGTGAGGAAAAATTTTAGCACGCAACACTTTCCTTTAGCAAAGAGACTGCCTACGTTAAACAGCGGGTCAGTGAGCAGGCGTAGGAAGGGTGGGGATACGAACAATATGGACTTCATTTTTGGAAAGCTGTTCAGTACAGCAGCCAGAGTATAGTTAAAAAACACCCAGCTGCTATTTTTTGAAACAAAGTATTTTATTATCTTTGTATGTAGATGCTGGAATTTACACCTAAACAAAGAAATAATCACTAACAGGGAAAGCTGCCTATCTATATGCTTTCTCCCTGTAACCTTTCCTCCCATGCTTGGGCTTACTCACTGATGCAGTTTGAATGAATTTACTGACTCTGTCGCAGCTCTCGGGTATCAGCACCCGAGAAGGTTTGCATCTAACGCCAGGTGATGAATGACTGCTATTTGCTAGCCAATTTTACCTGCTGGGGGCCCGAGGTAAATTTCAAGTCTTATTTCAGAATGAAACCTTTTGTTTCCCTTTTTGACTTCAACCTTTAATCACTGCGCATAAAATAGTATTGCAACTAGGAAGAGCAGTTTGAAAAGTCCTAAAAGCACTGAATGGGGCAGTAGGGCCTTTCCCAGTCGTAGCACATGTCTTTGCCGACAGTTACTCATAACCCAGAAAAGTCAGAGCTGGCCTGAGGCTTCTCCAGGTTCAGATGCCTGAAATAGCTCCCAGGGGATATTCTGATACCTTATGTTGGACACTGAGCTGAGCTCTGCCCTCTCTGAGCATTCCTTGAAATACCTCAGCATACCTAAGACAGAGACAAGTGGTTTAGAAGCTTTCCCAAGGCCCGCTATACCTTTTTATCTGTCTGTTAGCAAGCAAAAACCCCAGGAATACTTTTGAGTGGGTGTCCATAGCTGAGATTTTTGCCTACGCTTTGGGAGAGAGAATTCTGCTCTTTTCTCCAAGTGACAGTTCTTTAGTGACCAGGCCATAAAATTATATCAATGGTACTTTTAAATTGATCTAAAGTCTGTTCATTTGTGTAGTACACATTTAAAGCCACATTATTGTAAGATGCTCCAGCAATGAAATTTAGCATTAGCAGTTCAGTTCATTAAAAAGGATATTTTAGTAGGTTCTTTCTTTTATAGCTATTACTCTGTATAAAGTGAGAAAAATCTCAGTCAAATTAATAAAACTAACAACTCGTCACACGTTCGCTGCCTTTCTATGAAGTCTCCTGTGCTCTCACCAGTTTGGCACCCAAGGAAAGATATATGTGAGCCAAAATCCCCTTTGCATAACCACACAAAACCTGCACGAGGATGCATTTAGCCCATTCAGTACTAGTAACCATGGTTTCATTTACTGAAAATCATCCTTGAGGTGTAAAGTTTTAGTCAACCATCAAGCCATTCCCCAGACAAGAGAATGGCTACATTATAAAGTTCACTCCCAGATGTGGCAGGTATGATCAAAGTTCAGTAGGGCTCTGCTTTGGGAGGGCGAGCTACTCCATACGCTCAGTTACAAACACCTCATCAACACGATTGTCTTGCTTTAGTATAGAACTTCCATGTATAACCTTGCTTGCTGCCAAAGGTTCACACCCAGCTCTCTCCTCTGAAATCCAAATGTCTTTTCACCCTCCCTTTTGAAGCATCAGTTCCTGACGTACTGCCCTAATGACAGGCAACAAGTAAGGTTTTATACAACAAGGTTTGCCCACAGCTTCCCTTATTGGTTTTCAGCACGAATTCAGTGTTGGATTCAAAGAGTCAGTAGATCGATTTTCCTGAAATACCCAGCATATACAATCTCCTAATAATTTGGTTACATGGAAGATGGAATTTCCATACAGCTCATATAGAGCTTACCAGGGGCTGAAGAGCGGGTAAAAGCAAGGTGATATGCCCAGATAGCCATTAGGCCTTAAACCTGTCCTCCCACCTCCCATTTGTCAGCTATGTGCCTTGAAGAAATGTATATGTATAAATGTATCAAAATTATAATTATACAATTGTTGGTTATTAATTAGAGAGCATATAGAATTTTCAACATATTATTTATCTAGATTCAGAAAGACCCTGTCTTTTATTCCCAGGTAAGCGCTCAAGGACCATATCAAGACAGGCATGTCTGTTGACCACTGCGGCTGACCACACAAAGCCCAGTGACCCCAGTCTGGATCCACACACTCACTTTTTTTTACAGTAATATAGAGAGAAAGTCTGTGTACACAGAAAGGCTACATCATGAGAAGGAGAAGGACTCCAAAAAGATGTTGCTACCTCAGGTCAATTTAGAAGACAAACTCTTAACATGCAGCAGCCTCATCAGCTACTACTCTGGGTACAAATAGGAAGCATGGTTTTAACAGATCACCTGAATTTTATATGAATATTCGCTCCAGTACATAACTCATTATGGCCTTACCTCTTAAACCAAAGCAGTCAAACGTGGAAAGAACTGGATGCCTCAACAGAGGAGACAATTGTGGTAATATTGTAATAATTACTTATAATTGTGCAGACTCATTCTGATAACATTTCACTTTTTTTAAAAATCTTTATTAGACAACTGGATGCCTGTTACACTACATACCCAAACTATTTTCTTACCTCGTTTCTGTCCCCTCGTACTCACCTATGTGGTAGGTCAAAACACCATCTCTGTTTAGAACTAAGGAGCATGTTCAGATCAATGACCTGTGTTTTGTGCTCTGCTCTGTGGGAGCCCTGGCATTAGGCTTGAGCCTCTCTTTCTTGATACTGGTGAAGCTGGCAGTGGTTTTAGTTCATTGAAAGAAGTAGTTGCCATTGCCCAGCCTGGATGATACTCAATGATTCTTGGTCCCTGAATGAGCTCCTCATCAACCTGATTTTCCCCCCTCATCTCTTAAGTTCCTGTTCAGATAATGACTTAAGCATTTATCTAACTTAAATAACATAGCTTGTTCATTATTGACTTTAAAAGGACTATTCATATGTATGAGGCACATTGCTAGATCAAGCCTTAAGGGCAACGGCACGCACTGGAAGACAGAACTCCAAGGATGGGAGCAGATGGAGTCAGGTCAGCTCAACTGGCTCTTCAAAATCATTCAAAAGTGGCAGTCTCAAAGGAGGGCTGGGACTGCTGGGAGGAAATGATCTGTCACTACCTGGGCTTTAGACGCGACCAGCTGATTTAAGGAAGGAAGTCCTTTCCCACAGTCTGACAGGGAAGATGAAGATGAAGGTGCAAAGTAAAAGGACACAGGGTGCTGAATTTCTATTTTTCACTCACTTTAGTACAAGACTTAGGACAACTGGCAGCTGATTTATTCATCATCAATGAATCACATAGAAGAAGTATAGAAAGCAATTTCTTCCCAAAGAAAATCTTAGATCTACTTTTCTGTTTCCGGAATCAACTGTTGCCCTTTGCTCAGCCCTGGTTACTGTGGGAAAAGCCAAGGCTAATATGACTGTCATATACCTTTCCATAAGCTTGCAGCACTTCCAAAGCAGTTAACTCACAGAAGCTTAGAGGATACTACCGTATCTCTAACAGAGTGAGGAGAAACCGCTACAAGCTATTGAGTAGATATTAACAGCTTCAGCAAGAGATAAAATATTCCCACCAAATGAAAAATGATGGATTAGCCCAGTTTAATGCAGCCAAATTATCTGTGTAAAAATATATACAGGACTTGCTGCTGTGCTCCTAACTGCACTGAACAGCAGCTTGTGTTTACATTTTTATTCCCTGGTTACAGGCTGTCCTGCGTAGGCTGGGCCCATGAAGATATGCTGCTACAGAGACTGCTTAACACATGCAACCTGGGTACGCAAGCCCAAGTGCGTGGGCCCAACATCCAGCAGAGGCAAAAATTAAACACAAGCTGTTTACCTGATTACACCAGTTCAGCAGTGGTTGAAAGGAGTTGGATATTTTTTAAGTTTAAAGAGAAGCAAATGGTTAGAACTGAAAAAGACAGAAATCAATTCCACTCTGTAACTGCTATGGAAAGATCCTTATATGAGCTCCTCACTGGAGCTTGTTTTTATACATTTGCATCTCTTTGCACAATGTAGTTGTCACTGAGTCCGCAAATCACATCAAAATTCAGCTGCAATTTGAGCTTGGCTTAAAGGAAAAGTTATTAAAACTTTAAAGTCCACATGCTATGGATATGAAATTCTGTTTCAGCTACAGCAATAATTAAGCCTGGATCCCAACTGAAGTTTCATAACTTCAAACAGATCTTTAGAAACTGCATTTAACTTCCACTACTGGAATGACAAATGAAATACATAGGCTTTGGTGGAAATACAAACATACTTGGTTCTGTCACCTCATCTGGCACTTAGATACAGCAGTCACTGTGATACAAACCCACGGCATTGACAAATTCCCATGGAAGAAACATGGACAGATGTCCTTCAGGACCGGACAGGGACAGGACCTGAATCTAAGTAGTGGCCCACTAACAGTTTGAGAACAGCTGAGGTCTTGCACCTAAAAACCTGAGGACAAAAAATTAACTAATGATTCTGGCACATCAGTCCCTGACATTAGGCTGAATTTTGTTTGAGCCTGTATTCACAAACCAGGAATCTTTCCTTTGAACTTTATCTCTTCTTTGGAAATAGTTCAAAGCATTTTGAGAACATGGAAGCCAAAATCAAGCCTGAAAAACACCACAGAGTCACTTTAAAATTCTCTGTTTTTCTCCTGAGATTTCTACTGTTGCTTTCCATAGGTTATCAAGCAACTCCTCTTCAGATTTAGCAAAGTATCTGCAGTTCTTATTCATCACAAGTCTCAGAACTGAAGCACTCCAGCTGCTCTAGGGCTATACCCTTAAATGTGATCTTGCTGTGAAGTTATACTTGCCCGTTGTTGTGACCTTGGCTATTTTTGACAAAAAGAGATAAAGATGAAATAGGTTCTTGCTTTTAACGACAGTTTGTACAAAACATTCTTTCCAAAGAAAACTATGCTATCCATATGTGTACATTACCAATCAGCCTATGCCAGACAGCGATATTATAATCTCTCTCCCTCAGGTGACATAGCATGAAGAAAGATGGTTTGGCATTATTATGCCAACATCTCTTTAATTACACTTTGGGTAAGTACTATATTTTCTCCCGAAATGAATAGCAAAGTAAACATTTTGAAAACCACTTTATTTTTTCATTACAACCTCTGTGTTTGTTTACTTTGAAATTTCTCAAACTGGCACACACAATTTTGGAAGGTTCTTGCTTTTAATTCAGGGCTCTTGCTCTGAACTTTCTTTTTCCTACCTGTTGTCCACTGGTTTGTGCATCCCCTATTAACCAGAAAGATTTCCGTGATCTTCCCCGCAATGACAAATGCTTATGAGAGTCAAAATGGTCTTCAATAATATTGCCTGATGAGTATTAGTATTTTGAAAGAAAGACAACCTTATACCTTACAGGCTTCAAGAATTCAATGAGAGGCTTGTTTAGATTTCACTGAGGTCTTTTTAACTGTTTCTTCAAAACTGACTCAGCAACATCCTTAAACACCAGCTTAATTTAAAGGAGATGAAAAGTCCTACTCGTGTCAAGTTAAGGATACGCTTAAGTGCTTTGCTGGATTGAGGCCTAACGGCTTGCAAATACAGATGGCTATTATCAAGACCCAGAAGAGGCCAGGTAACCACCAACAGTCAATTATATTCCTACCAGAACTTCAAGCCAGTACATCATACTGTTTGAAGTTAATTGCTTTGAAATAATTGGACAGGTGAGCAGGTAAGTTCACACAGAGCAGTTGCAATTTTCCTTGGTATTTAAAAAAACAACAGTGCAGATTGCATGGACAAAATGGGCATGATTTTAATAAAACAAGTTAAAAGGGAAGGGAAAAGGTATGGAGTTGCTTTAAAGACTTTTCCTTTTAATTTTTAGCATCATTAAAACCTTGAAAACATTTTAGTCAAGAGCTTCTTTAGTTAATACCTCATTACTTCTCTTTTTATTGTTATGGTAATCAAGCCTTAATATATTGCAGTTTTATAGCATGAAATCAAGGCTAGGCCTGTGGGCATTGACAGATGTACAACAGCATGCAGTAAAACACAGGTACAGAGGCATGCAGAGCTGAATATGGCACAGGGTTTTTTTATAATTATTTAGCAATTCATCTGAAGTTATTTTAACCTTGACAACGAATGAACTCTAACATGTACATGATCAGTCACTGGAAAGCTGCACTGAATAGCAATTTTTGTGATTGTTGTCTTACAGGTGGAGTTTTCAGAAAGCATGAAACAAAGTCTGAGAAAGTTGATTAAATTGTTTGGATGACTACAGGCTGTAGCTGTAACTACTCAAAACATTCAACTGAGTATATTCTAGCCAAGGGAGAATGGTAACACTGGAAAACTGCATTAAACACCAAAACCTTGTCACCCCATAGAAAATCTGTGCTCAGTGTCAGAATTCATGCCTCTCTATGCTCTCCTGACATAGGGAGTCTTTGCGGCGCACCAAAAAAGAAAAACATTTGGATCAGACTTCTGGTTTTGAAGTGGCACTTGGACCTTGTGCTGGAGCTCTGCTTATGGTTGAATTTCACCCATTAAAACAAATGAAAGTTATGTATAACTTTTAGAAAGTTATAACGGCCTCATCTGCAGGGTGTTGAAGTGCTATCTCCAAAAGAGTGAGCGTCCCTAGATCTTTTCCAAGTAAACGACAAAAGATGATCCCCAGTGTCAGGTAGGCTCCACGCGTTTTCAGGAGACATCATTCAGGAAACAGTTATAGTCCCTGGGAGACTTTCTAAATTTAAAGGGAGTGTTTTGGCTAGCAATCCCTTTTCCAGTAAAATAGTTTCAAACAGGCAACATTAAAAGCAATTATGCCTGTGACTTAATAAAATCACTGATACTGAGGACCTTATAGGACAGTTCTACGGCCCACCGGGAGTGGGGTGGCACGCATACAGCCAACAGCTTCCGTTTAGCCAGAGTACAGCCCTGCAGGGTCAGTCATTCAGAAGCATCCAACAAACGATATTTGTCATTGCAAACATGTAACCTTCATAGCGGCTACCCAGTATTAATGAAGTGACAGGAAGAAAGTAGGCACAGGTAATACATTATTCCAGTAGAAGTGAAAAATGCTTTCCACGTTATTACTGGATAACAGTAAGATATGACTCAATACATGGATCATCAATGTATCTGAAAAACCCGGTTAACCTCAGTTAGGCAAAGGCTCCCAGCTTCTCACTTCGCTCTTGGAAATACTTAGAGTAACAATGTACTGTACTCAGCTGATATCTGTTCTATACCTTTTAATTTAAACAAAGCCTCCGAACAATAAAGAGGCCAGTCATCCAAATTTCTAGTGTCAAGCAGAAAGGTGAGCGGCTCTCTCAGCTGCAGTAAAAGCTAACTTCTATGAGGCCATTCACACTTACAAGCATTACATTGGACAGTGCTTGTCAGATCAGACCTTAGGACAAGAATGCACGTCACTCAGCATATAACAAATGGAATGAAAGACAATGGGCACTATAGTCCAGCGAACACACTAATTATATTAATAAAATGAAAGCTTAAATTTTGAAGCTAATCCTGGGCTATCATTTATAAAAGTTAACAGGGCATATTTAATTTAGGAATTGGCTAACGCTTCTCTTTCCACCACTGAAACCTCATAAATGAAATATACTGGATTGCTGCCCAGTGCGGAAATAAAAGTTATGAATAATGTTTCTATCTCAATCATTGTCAGTGCTTTAATATTCCTAATTACTTTAAAAAGCTAAATATTCAATATAGGAAAAACCTTCTTTTTCTTTTTATCTTCACTTGCAAGATTAGTGCAATTTAATAAGAGTCACTGGGTAGTTTTAGTCCACGAGACCCATCTGTACTTTGACATCTTATCCTTTCCTCTTCATTTTTACAAAGAATGAAGTGCTTATTACTCTGCATATGCATGGTGTGTATAAATGTATACATCTATACGTGTATGTCTATGTTGTCACAGTATGTTTTTTTAATTATTATTTTTAACTTCTCTAAGTGCACATGCGCTGTGTAAATACTCAATGGTTGTCAGGTTAACCACATCTGTTACTAGAAATAGACAAAGGATAAAAGGATTTCCTGAGATTCTATACAATATTTTACAACTCAGGTACTATTTTTCTTTTTTAAAATGTTGTTATAGATAGATATTCATTACGTTATGCTACCTAATTTTTCCCTTGTCTACATGTCAGGTAATCCCAAGAGGTTGCTTCAAACCCCAAAGCATGGCCTTCCTTTCTGTCCTTCCTGCCTGCTCTCTGCCTATCGTCTTTTCTGCTGTAACTGAGGAGACATCCGCAAAGCTGCAGACAAAACACCAGTAACTTGACCAGAGAACAGGCTGCCCCACTGACATCAGCCTCCAGAGGTGTTCAGCCCCAGTCAAATTTAACTCCTATTCTCTTCTAGTACCTCCCTTTATAGATGCATTTTCTGTTATCTTTTTGCTGCTAATGATGCCTCTTTTTTAAGAGCCCAATCAATTTGGGAGAAAGAGAGAAAATAAAAGCAAAATGAAATGTTCATTCAGTAAATGACTCGCAGCATCTTTCTCGATGCAGCTTTATTTACTTGCCTGATGCACAAATAGACTTCATTTAACAAGCTTATTTCCGTTATGTCAATAACGTATTGGGCCTCTGTTACACAACATCTCTGATGTTTGTACTGGAAAGAATGGTAGCTGCTTCATTCCAGCATGAACTAATCACATAGACTTAAACTTATCATTACCAATTAAGAGAGTTTGGCATACACAGCTTCGCCAGCTGAAAAAATTGAAAGCCTCAAGTGTGAATTGATTTCCTAGCAAAAGGTGCAGAACTCCCACGTCTACCATTTCCCTACCTTCTGCAGTATGGATAATTTAAGGTGTGGGTTTCAAGTCAGAAGGTAGAAACTGGGCTGCATGAAAAGTCAATGGCAAAACTCCCACTGGCTTTAGCAGTCTAGAGAGTGCTTTCCAAACGACTCCAAGTACTTGACAAAGTATTAATGAACAACGTGTTATATTAAATATTTGAGAGAGAAAAATTTCATAATATCTGTATTGGTATCCTAATAACAGGATCGCAAGCATTAAAAGTGTCCTCCACTGCATTTAACATTTCTTTGTAAAAACAAGCAAAAAAGGTGAAAGTCATTATCGTAGGAAAGCGTATTAACTGTTGCAAAGCAACCAACGGACAACCTTCTTTTTTCCACTTAAAGCATCCATGTTTTAAGGCCATTGCTTTATTTAAGGCCTTTTTTTTTAATAGCAGCATATATCTGTATCACATTTTTGTAATCTTTACTCACCACTAGAGCAATCAGTACCTCCCCATCCTGGTTCACAATGACAAGTGTCAGGAGAGACACATCTTCCATGCACACACTCCTCTGTGCAGAGTGCTGTTAAGAAGAAACAATACACAGCATTGTAAACATAGCATTGTAAACATAGTAAGTGGTTGGTAAACATACACTAAACTATGCCTTAGAGACCAATATTTTGTTTAGAGATACTAAACAAAGCAAACACACAAAAAAGAATTACTTGCAAGATTTAATTAATACTAAGTGACCAAACCAAAATATAGGTCTCTTAACAGCAATAAACTCATTTGTCACTTGAGCTCTTTGTAATGAAAAACTCTAACACCAGAAATTACTTTGGTTAGCAGTTTTGCCTCATAATAAAATTTTAACCAAACTGACATTTATTATTATTATATTACAGAATATCAGCTTCTTATATTGCACTCAAGTTGCTACTGTTCATAAGATAAAATGGAGCTCAGTTTTGAAAGTATATTGAGATCCAAAATAGATTTGTGAAAAATAGCTCAAGGAAAAGAAATCATTTTACTACATGATGCAGTAGCTGTAAGTGCAGCTTTGTCTTTTCAAGGTCATCAAGTTTTCTGTAACTACAGTGTTCTATATCTTATTTGTCCATTGTTGGATTATTGAAAGTTCAGTATCCTCAAGGTTCAACCTATGAAAAACTGGTTGGTTTTACTGCCTCACTTGCCAGTTGACTAGAGATATACACGAGAGAATCTCCTTTTCTTCTCCCCAAGTAGGAAGAGCTCATAGTTTCAAGGTGTTTCTTCTCCTGTGCTGTTTCTGTAACTCTGACTTACTTTCCAGTGTATGCCGGTATGCCCATCAAACAAAAAAAACTTGGCCAGTACTGAATAACTACTTTAAAGGTTGAACTTTACTGCTTACTACCTTATTTCCATTTTACCACTTAGGGCATTGCCAAAACCTCAGTGTGTCAGTGATTCAAATTGGATGGTTAAGTTGGAATGCATGATTTCCATCTAGACTAACACGTATGAGTTATTAACGAATACGATGTAGTGGCAATGAGATCACTATATTAAAATATATATACACATATATAATATAGATATTGTATACATTATTTATATCATATATAACCTGTGCTTCTATAACCTGTGTTTTCATATCAGATGGGAAATGTGGGTATTGTGCTTACTTAACCAACAACTGGCTGAAGCTGGACTACAAAAGACTTATACGAAGATTAATTCATTCCTGTCTAAAACAAGACCAGCAAAACTGACTTGGGAAGTAGCTTTGTGTTGCCATACTGAAAACCAGGCTGAACTACCCAATTCATTTTAAGTCAGCCAGCAAACCTTCTTAAAGCTGCACTGGGCCTGTATATGAAAAACCCGTTTTGCTCCCAGGTACCTCATGGGCCAAACGTTTTCCACCAATGTCTTGTACATTTGAACGGTTCCTGCTATATTTGACATTCCGTTTGGACTACCAGACTGGCTCACATCTTGAATCTACACTCAGGCTGGCATCAAAGCCGATGGAAACATTTTGCTGTCTATTCTGTGTTTGGGTCATTGCAGACCAAACCCACTAAGCTATTCACAATGTATTTAAATCCAACTTGAAATCACAAGTGAACTTTGAATAATCCTATGGGACAAAACTTCCTGCTCTTTATCCATCAAATCGTACGTGACGACTGAGTAGAATGCTGCCTCATCATAACAACTGCAAGATCTTTCTAGATTAGTCATTTCCCTTCTAAGTTTGCTGCATGTCAAAGGTGCAATTTATTCTTATTTCATATCTTGTGTTTTGGCAGTATTGCAGGGGGCAAGAAATATTGATAGCTAATTCTCTAGTCACTAATTGTCCTAACCTTTTGTGCATCTATTTTACTTGAGCTAGGTTTTCTGAAGACAGTGAGGTGTCCTAGTCTACAGCTGCAAGATGAAACTCAAGACAGGGTATTAGAAAAACAGGATTTTCCAATAAAGAAATACACACCTTCATGCAGTCATTTAAAAATGGCTGGTTATCTATGAGAAGAAGTTCACATACACAACAGCCACAAACTTATAATTTGTTATTAAAAGTATGAGGTACTAAAAGATATACAATATGGCGGGATAGGGATACTTTGAAAATTCTGCCCCATATAGCTTTACCTAAGAATACGATTCTCATTGATGCAACTCTTACACATCAGTTTTATAAAAGGTATGGAAATCAAAAGTGAGATTTTTCTGTTTCCTGTATGGGCATTTACAATAATAAAACATTCTTACATGTAAAACATGCAACTTTTTTATCCTTTTAACTAGGTTAGGTTCTCAGGTCAAGGCATAATTTGTGAGCAAGAATATTGACGCTGGACTATTTCTTTGCTGTTCCAAACAACAAAACTCCTGCTCATTACTGGTCCAAATTTAGTTGATTTAGCCAGACAAACATATCTCATCTTAACTATGTTAACATAAATATGAAATAATAATGACTAATTAAGCTAATAAAGATTACTTAATCACTTGCCTATGGACAGAAGTATTGACTTCTGTAGCAGTCCTCCAGTCCCTGGGGAAAAGTGCTATGTGAGACTTACAAGCATGACTCAAGATAGTATTCCTCATTCTAAAGTAATGAATGCCATGCAAAATACAAAAAAGTACTATAGAGAACTGCACCTTTGTTTTTAGGTGTTTTGAAGTCCCGCATAGCTGAAGATGACAACGTTTAATGAGCAATTGAAGAGTCAAGTAAGGTAAAGACACTCCTTGGAACTGTGGGTTCTCTCATCTCTGGTTTATTAACTTGCTAAACAAGCAGCTATAAGCTCACTAATATACAGTTATTTAAAGCTGTGAAACTACACAGGAGCAATCCCATATGTGGGGGTCACAGAAATCCCCCGTTTTTGAAAGGGGAAGCTTTGATATAAGCCATTTTATTCAAAGAGGCAAATAATCAGACTCCTGCACTGTCTGATTTGAATCAGGCCTATAAAGGTTCATATAAAGGTCATATTGGGGTACAACTCTAAAGTTTTACCATAGCAAATAAAATTTTGAATTTCCTCTATAAAAGGGAAGTCTTGCCTTGGTCTAATCTTCAGACTTTAAATTAATTTTTCATTCTATTAACATTCAACATAATAGGATACAATGGTCCCCAAGGCATTCTTCGTAATATACTTTGTACAGTGCTTTGCAAATGATCTTACTAGTTAATGGAACTATAAAAATTACTTGCACATAAAGGTCAAGAAAAATAAAGCTAAGTATATACTTTCTGACACTGACCTGTTCAACACTCAGCTAAAGGTCCCTGGAGTAAAGAAAACTTGTACTAATGCAAGGAATATAATTCCGCCCAGTATAATAGCCCAAGCGGTTCAACCTTTGGAATTCCAGACTTTTTATGTCTGCATTTTTCCTTGACCAATTCTCTTGAACAATCCAGCACCTCATTGATCAGTTTATTATTAGCATTCTTGGCATGAGTTTAAGATCAGTTTGTAGTTTGATTCAGCCTGGTAATAAAATGACCTACATCAAAGCCCTGCCAAAATGCCATCTTTGTAGCGATGCGTTTAGCATGAGTTATTTGGCCATATTCAAGGTTACACAGCAACTGCTCCTTATTGTGGAATAAAGTCAACAAAAGGGTTCTGTAACAATTCATTTGATGCTTATCACTTACTTTATAATTACAAACAGTGCTTTTTTAACATATGAGGTCAATCCTCAGGGAAATAGACCTAAAGATTAAACTCTTTTCACACCTGAAATGACTGCATAGATTGCTCTAACACTAGCACGTATTTTTTAATTGTAATTTAGATATATTAAATAGGTTGTCTGTGTTTCTTATCTACAAAGGTATGAAATAGCCAGGGTATTGTTCTTGAGGAGCACACTGCTAAGTGGAGCAGCGTCTTCTGCCTGGAGAATACTTTCATTGCAGAGTTACTCCAATTGAATGGCATCACAGTTAGTTTACCCCAGACAAAAGCATTCACAGTCGAAGGATGGAGAGCTACTCATTCTTCCTTGGTATTGCATTCCTCTGTGTGGACCCAAACTATGACTTCGCAGGGTTTAAGCCTGTTGTACCACACTGTTTATACACACTGTTACGCCCTGCTCATCACTACATTGTCAAGCCACTGACTTCTTGTACTCCATTAAGCAACGTAACTTACACCTGCCATAACTACCTTCTTGGCCTCCTTCCTAGAGGTGAAAGGGCATTCAGAGAAGAGTTTCATTCTAGGGGAATAAGTATGGAGTGGTTTAGCTTGGGAAAATTTTCTTAGCTTGTCCAAAAATATAACTTGTGTATTTATTTCACAAAAGGTAGAGTCAAAAAAAGGTCTCTTGTGTTTGCAATGGAACATGGTAACATTTGCAGCACTCCTTTGAACCTGGAGGAGTCCACAGCCACTGACCCAGCAAGTTCCATCTCCCTCTCACTTCAGCTGGTGGGACTTTGTTGTGCCAGACAAGCAAAATATTTTCAAAACAAAGACCAGTATAATTACAAAGGCTATAGGAACCCAGTGTGGAAAGCAGAAAACAGGCTTCATGAACCGCACTCATTCATAGCAGCGTATGCTGCTGAAGAGACGTGCTGGAGGTCTCTGTACAAGCTGGAGTTTCCTGGGCTCTGCGGGTTTTCGGCCCAGGAATTGTAGCACAGCCAGGAGGTGACAGAAAGTATAAATAAATGTAGATACATTATAATAATGGAAAACATTGCTAAATGAAGATACAGATGCTACTATATGAGAGCATAGACACAAGAGAAATTCAGGCACTCTCCTAGAACTACACAGAATGAACTGGTCTTTATGACTGCACATGTGGCAAAAAGACATTGCCCCATGACTGCAAGTTCTTCAAAATACTTTTCTTTTCTCTCCCTTACCTTAGGCAGTATCTGCCAGTTTTTCTTCACTAGATATTGATCTCACGCAAACTCTGACCAATTTCATTTCTTTGCTGTGAACCAAAGGTAGACTTGCATTTTTTACTATTACATTGCTGATATTTTAACTTCAGTTCATCTAACCAATTTGCCCCATGCTTGATAGTTGTTGGACTACACCAAGCAGAAATTTAATGGAAAAAGTGATGTTTGCCTTCACTATTTAATACGTGTCTCTGGAAAAATTTGGGCCATTTTAGCACATTCCTCCAGTCCCTCATGCCACTTAAAAGTGAAAGGGGAAAGAATAATTTTGTCAGGTGAAATAGTAGTTATCTCATGGCCAGCAGTTTCAGATAATGCAGAGAGGTCAAAGATGAAAAAAGATGAAAAAGATGCTTGCCCCTTATCCATTAGGAATCTATTCACTCAGGGTCACTCTGGTGTTTCCATCTTAACGTACTGGCCTGAATCCAGGTTGCGCTGAGTCTACGATATTAGCTTCATTAGATAAGCCTGTAGTCAGCTTTTGGCTAGATTCTCTTAGAATGTGCTCAGAAAAGGGAGGTCTGATAGTAGAAGACAGATGACTACAGTTAATGCACCTAGGTAGGTTTTCCTCATTCTTAGACTACTGCTTATTTGTGGAACGGAAGATTCTCTCTCTAAATCACTGACTTTCCGTCAGGAATCATGCTGATTAGATGGTTTCCTGGATAATTGCTTCAATGAAGTGGGATAATAGCTCTTTGCATTGCTTAATGTCTTATTTCTGTGGTCATCACTCAGGATACATCCATTAATTTCTCACCTTGGATAGCACTTTAAGGCAGGGTTTAGTAACTTTAATAGATGAAGATATGAAGAAATTTCAAAGCCAGCTCAGGCTTTGAGGAATTTATTGTTTCAGTGTATGGCAGCACTTATTTTTCATCTCCCTCTTGGTATCCAATGAAAGCACTAATAAAAAAATACAAAACCAAGGAGATCAATGTGAGCAAAGGAAAGATGAGACTGATGCAGATCATGTAACAGCAATAGGTTACAAGATCAACTCCTTTTCCTGTAGGTGCAATTTCATCACATTTTTTTGGCGGATTTAGAATTAGAAATTATGCATCTATGCAATCAGAACAGAATCAATGGTCTTTCTTGTCATCTGGGACATGGGGAGTCTCTGACCATTGCCTTAGTGAGGTATCGATCTGTTCATGATAGCAGCTAGGTTGTGCTATCCTCAGTCCTGACAGCCTGCCAAAGGTCGGGGAGCAGGCTATGCCAGAGATGACTTGTGAATGTCTGAGGTAAAAGAATTGAGGAGACAGATACATTTTGAGGATTTTGTCTGCTCCCAGGAGCATAATCTGACATACGTTGGTGTCATCATTGACAAAATATCAGTAAATCCCTATATGAATCTGCTAGGAGGAGAAGATTTGTTAACAGCATAAAATCTATGATAAGTTTCAGCTCATGTTTTATTATCAGGTAAATTGCAATCTGGGGCTCTGATAACTAATGAGAAGGTGTACACAGGGCCTTCCACATTCTTGTCATGGCTGAGTGTCCCAGGGAGATGACATGGGCTAGTTTAAAGGCCCTGGAATAATTCTAGCCACACCTCAGTGTTTCGGACTCTCAGGTCCCTCACAGGAGGAATGTTCACAGTTTACTGATTACTGGAGGATCTGGTACTGATGAGAATCTAGTTTAGTCCATGTTGCAACTTACTGTTTGCTGTAGGCCTTACTCTAGGGAGTGGTTAGAGAAGTAAACTATGCTGGGGGAAGGTCAAGGTAGAGAAGAGACTGCCACTTTTTCTATGTGCCCTGAGAAAAGAAAGACTGGTGGAGCACTTTTTGGAATTGCAGTCTGGTTGGTTCTGAGGAACAGCTGAGCTGGAGCAGCACATCCCTGAGACGGGAATGGGATCACATCAGTGACCATTAAATAGTGCCAGCGACAGTAAAAGAGGAAAAGGTTAGAGCCCTGCAAAAGGAGAGGTCGATGGGAGTCACAGATTTAACAGACTTGTCGTGTCATTTTGATGCCCCGTTGGCTTCATCTGCTCTGCTAGAGAGAGGGAATAGGAAATAGTACTTATCATTTAATAATGTCTGAACGAGAGCTGAAAAGCAGCCTCCTTGTAGCAGCAAATGTCAGAAGAGCAGAACTGGGGTCAGTAAGCTGACCCCAGCCAAAGCTTTGTATCTTTGGCTGTGTGAATAACAGAAGAACTTTGCAGTGCTTCAAAGCACAAAAACGGAATGGTGGGAAGGCATTGTAGGACTCTGAGCGCTGAAGTGCATCTGCCCTGCAAAGTGGACAGGTTACGAGGCTGGGTAAAAGCAACACTAATCCACTAGTCTGTAGATAAAGTCCCAACCAAGCCCTGGCAAGAGGAGTGTATGCAAAGGCAAATTCTGCAATGAAGACAAAGCATCTGTCTAATGCCTGATGTCAACACACTCATGACTAACGTCACATATAAAGGGAAGACCTCAGATCAAGGTCAGAGATGACAGTCCACACAGGGATGTCTCTTCTCATCCCCAGTGCTCCACAGAGACCATGAGATACAAGTACCTGGGCTTGGTCTGTGGGCTGAAGAGAGAAATTCCACCTTCAGGTAAAATCCTGACCACTCTTGGTTAAGTCACACTCCCAAAGCACTTACCATTTCTAAGGCTCAGTCTTTCTCACTGCTATCACAGAAAGTGAATCTGAGCCCACATAGAACTCTCTGGAGATCTGCTAAATATTGATAATTGTTGATCGTTTAAGGCTTGCAACTGATTTTATGCATTTTCTGCCATTGCTTCAACTAGAAATAATCATTGCATTCTAGCATGTTGAGAGGAGAGACTTACGCTGAGATCAATTCTGCTGATCAATGTTCTAATACAACATTATTCTGTGGGATAATTTCAGCATTTAACTTTTTCTGGTAAACGATTTCCCATTGCTTCACTGCAGGGTTCAAAACAATCATTATCACTAGTTCAAACTGTTAATGAGGTTAAGAGAGATCCTGAATCAGCAGAGCAGAATCTATGACCCAGGAAAGCTTTTCCCCTCCTATGCCCTCTGTCTATTCCTTCCATTTTGGTAAATTGACCAACTCTTTCCAGCAATTTGTAGAAAATACATTTTCTCTAGTTAATTTTCTACTGGAATTTGGATTCATCCAACCAGCAAATTTAATGACAATTTGTCTGCAAATTGTGCTTTATACCGCACCTTTAGAAAGAGCGTTACTATCTTTTTCTAAGTAATGTAGAAATATTAACATCTACTCTTTCATTCTCTCTGTATACTATCTAGCAGACCTCACTCCATCAAAACTAAATGCAGTCAAATAGTATTTGCCAGCAGGAGGCTCCAAGCTTTTTGAGGACAGAAGAGGGAAGAAGCAATTCTCCTGTGCCAAAACCAGTGGAAGTATTCCCCAATCATTCTGTTCTTAACCTTAAGGGAATTTCTTTTGTTGCCTAGGAGAATTAAATTCTTGACAGACTGGGGAACAGAGGAGAAGCTTGTACTTAAGTAAGATCCCTGGTCCTTTCAGTTTTCCTGCCAACATATGGAGAAGCAGCTAAACCTACCAGAAGAAGGGCAAGCATAACCTGATCTACCAACTACCTGTGATGACAGGAGGTAGTATCAAACTACACTCAATAGACTGCTGAAGGAATGACTGTTCTCCACTCTTAGGTATGGGTTATCTTCATCTGCGTCCTGGGCTGTCCTAGGAGTTGCGTTGGAATGGAAAGCAAGTTGCAAAGTACAAAGTTGGAAATTCGATAAAAGTGGTAAGTCAGAAATAACAATCATTTCCATCATAAAGAGACTGAAGGAACATACAGTGCCCTACAGCTGAGGAAGGTGGTAAGTAAATTACAGATGAACAGGTAAGTACTTGTATCATACATGGCAGAACTGTATGAAACTCATCAGTTGTGGGATGAGTATTTCTAGCTGAGTGAGCCTCACTACAGAAATTTCGCTAGTATATTACTACTGACTTGCTTCATATCACAGCTACCTCTGCTTTCTTACTATGACTGTATCACTCAAATAGACCAAGAATTTACAAGTTCCAACACTGGCTGAGTAGCTGTTTGATTTAAGCACTGATAGAGGAAACATAGGATAATGTCAAAGAAAATGAGCTATTATTAAAAAAAACATTTATAACAAGGGCAAGATTCTCAGAGGTGCTACAGTAGACAGTGAGAGAGACATGAGCAGGACTTTGGCCTAAACAGTCTAGTAAAATAACCAAGCCATCTTGCTGTGTTCTCTGGAAATCACATCAGAATTACAGCACCTGCATATTTTACTACAGGTTACCCACTCAGGGCACTAAGTGAATTTCTTTGTGTACAAATTCCATCATATTACCGTTCCTGTGAAATATTTATTTCTGGATCTGATAGTATTGCTACATGTCCATAGTTCTCTGATTACTGCCTTGCCCTGAACTGTGGGCCTCATGCCAAGAAAACTCTATTTTCTGTCAGTAAATGACACAACTCCACCGCTAATTGATTTTCATAGGTAGAGAGTATGTGCTGTGTCTAAGAGGATGGATGCATCAAAAATGTTGCTCCTAAAAGATCAAAAGTAGATAGATGAAGACATCTGGACTGCATGATACTTCTGGCTATCTATGCTGAACAATGCAACACCTAATAAAACTAAATTACACCAATTCTCCTAGATAAATTTTAGTCCTGTAGCACATTGAATAAACTATTGATTTTTCAAACAAAACCTTTCTTCATTCTTATTCAAAATTTCATCAAGCCAACCTAACAAAAATCCTTTCTTTGTTTCTCACCAAAACAGGATGAATATGGACAAATTTCTAAAGACAAATCTGTCATTGAGGCCAGGCTTTTAGATGGCATGGGCCCTAGAGGGCCAACGCAACTCAGATTTCATTTAAGATCAAGCCACACACTGCAAATGAAGGTCACCCTGCTGAAATCAAGGACAGAAGTATAGTCTGTTTGAAGATCACGTTCATGTCTAAGCTACACTAACTTTACTGGGGATGGAATATTTAAATGCAGACACTTTTCACTTTTCTCATGTTTCGAAATGAACCATAGCAATGTGTTTCAGAGCAACTTACTGAAAAGAACTGCAAAAAAGACCCCAGGAAACAAAGTATTGTATAATCATGGGGACTGACTCTCCTCTCAAGCCACTAGTTTAAACTTTCTGTAACCAACTCTAGATTGCAGGAGGTCAGCTGATTTAGGATCATGTCCAATTTCTTAGTAATGCCTAAGTGTCTAGAGAAACTTTCTACTAATGAGACATGGTAAAATGTACTTTCCGATTCCTGTGATTCACACTATTGCCTGAAAAGAGAAGATGGGAGTTGAAATAAAAACTTTTACCTACCTTATCAAAAGCTATTGAAGATGTCTATCCTTTTCTATAAGGTAAATGTTACATAGCATTTGCATAATGAAACTATTATTTGGTGAAAAAAAGATAATTTTGGATGCTTTTAATAATGCTTTTAAAAGGAATTGTATTTTAACTGCAGATGTGACACCTGTGAATGCAGATGTAGTGATATCAGATTCTAAGATATGAACCAGTGACTTGCTTCAGCAGAGCTCTTATACGTGCTACGCTTCTGTAATGGAAAGCCTCCTTTTGTTGCTTGCTATACCAAAATACCAGATTTAGCTTCTTTACAAGTATGCTTGTATGCTTATAACGTGTTTCATACACGGTTTCCTATTTTTCATCTGAAAAAAATCGCTTTATTTGTCTCAATTTACATACTTAAGTTGTAAGCTTTTTCAAATAAGGCTATCTTTCAGTGGTTTTGCACATGGATTTCTGGGCATTACAGTAACAAATCATAGTATTCAGAAAGGAAAAATCTTGATAAAAAGAAGAAAATCTTTGGGATTAAATAGATTGAAAATACCTCTTGACTTGCTGCATCAGAGCAAGTAAGGTTTGCAAACGTGAAAACCTATATTAGAAATACTGAGCTTAAGATAAATTATTCAAAAACATTTTGTGATCAATCTGCAATGGACTGAAGTTTCATGAAAAATTTCCCTGGGGAGCCTTAAAAAACCTTTGTTAAAGTGAAAAGCATGTGCAACAATACACAAATATGAAGTGGAATGCTATAATACTGTAACAGAAAGAAAAAGAGAATATCTGTGTGAACAGTCAAAGAATATCTGGTTCTAGAGGAAGCATCCATGGCTGGTTAGAAAAGCTCTGTCTCTGATTAGCCTTTTTGATAGCTGATTAATACTCTTACACTGTACTAGGATACGAAGTGTTAACAGATGTTTTTCAAGCTATCAGCTGACAACATCTTCTTTCACTGAGAACAATTAGGCAACCAAAAATGAACACTGATTCGCGAACTGAGTTTATTGCAAACCTAAAGTTGCCATCTATGTGCACTTTGGGCACCTTTAGTTCACTCCTACTATCCATTTTGCCCTATCATGCTCTTTTCTTTTGCCCTGTGAAGAATTCATGCAGTTTTGCTTCGCTATTACCGTCTTCACCAAGGTAACTCCTGCAAATGTCTCAGGAAGGTGCTTTGCTATATAAAGCTAGAGAAAGAATTAGTACATCCATATGAAAGCACAACTCAATCTGCCGATCAGTTGTTACTTCAACAGCAAGAGCTGACATTTATTATTGTTGAGGTGTTAACACTACTTAGAAATGGTGCATATCCACAGTTCTCAGCCAAGTTGATGGAAACTGTAGCATTCAATACCTTGGAAAGACAGGCTCATGATGCAAAAGTATGGTTTCTAGAAAAGAAGTAACTACTTCTATTAAGTCCCATAGTGATCTTCTGCACAATTTGGCATCTTAATATTGTTACACTTTGGTGTAAATGATTTACGCTTCAGAGTTGTTAAGTACTTTTTATTTTAACATATGTGATACTGCTTTCTGCAAATTCTATTTCTACAAATTTCTACAAAAAAGACTGGTTTCATAACAGAGTACTATCTGTTTGCATTAAGCTACAGAGTAGCCGGCCCATTTTTATAGGCTATCACATATTCATCAGAAATGGATGCAATTGCAAAAGCAATTGGAAATCCATGGAATAATATATCTTTATTCTACTATGAGACACGGAATACGTGCCACACAAGACAAAGCTAACTGGGAACAAAGGGAACTACAACCTTTTTAAATTCCCACTCAGTAAACCCACTCCTAGGTATTACCCAGCATTTGAGAAACCAAGATCAATAAACACAACTGGCTTGGTATGGTCTTTCATATGGCAGGCTCATGTGGTATTCCTAGTGTGAATGTCATCAGTAGTTTTAAGAGGGACTGCTGAAAGGACGTAACAATTACAGACACACGTTCCAAAAGTTCACGTAAAAGAAAGGTACATTATGCACAGGAAGATGTTGAAAGCAGTGTACTTAAGCCGAACACGCAGCTTTTGGGCCAAATTTAATCTGCCAAGTGCTTCGAGCCAGTCTCATTCCTGTGACAGAAGAGATGGCGAATAGCCGAGCTGTACGTAAATACACCCAGGTAGCCAAATGCCTCCTCCTGCCTGCATAGGTTGGCATATTTAGGGCATCCACGGCTGTTGCTATAAATGGCTGAGAGACCAGAGGGTGGCAGGAGCAAGGCCCACAAACCCTCAGCCAGCCCAGACAATTGCCAACACTGGCTCGTCCTTTCCAAGTTCTGAAGTGAGTGAAAAATATTTGAAAAGCATGGTTAACACCAGCTTTCAAAGTAGTCCCCTGTCACTACTGAAACTAAGAGGTGGAAAGACTCAAAAAAACCGTAAGGAGATTTCATGAGGATCATATTGATGAGTATGTTTTATTAACTACAGTATGGCTGTATGTACTGGGTCTGGCTGAGACGGAGTTAATTTTCTTCATAGCAGCTTGGATGATGCTGTGTTTTAGCTTTGTGACCAAACCAACGCTGACTATGCTAACATTTTAGCTACTGTTGAACAGTGTTTGCACAGCATCTCTGTTTCTCACGCTGCTGCCCCCCTCCAGTGATTGGGGGGGTGCTGAGAGGGGACACAGCCAGGCAGATGACCCAAACTAACCAAAGAGATATTCCATGCATCTCAGCAATAAAAAGGGAGAGGAGGGACTTTCGGGAGACCAGCTATCTTTTGCTCAGTTACTGGCTGGCATCAATCTATGCATGGGAGGTGGTGAGTGATTGTGTTTGCATCACCAGTTTCATTTTGTTTCTCTCTTCTTCCACTTCTCTTTTCCTTATTAAACATTTTTAAATCTCAATCCACAAGTTTTCTTTCTTTTACTCTTCCTTTCCTTTTCCCCTGTCCCACTGGGGGAAGTGAGTGAGAGCAGCTGTACAGGTCAGTGAGCGAGCAGGTACTGGGGTTAACCCACAACGCTGCGCTATGCTATTGTATCGTGTGCACTTCAGACATTCTCGCAGTGATATTGATTTGTGTTCATTTACAGTTTCAATCTTATAAGATGCCTAGGAATGAGGAAGAGGTGCTTACACCTGTCATAGGCTGCAGTAGCTCTTTTTTTCAGTCATCAAGGAATCTGCCTTAGAACGGTCCCCCACATCTTACTGATGGCTTCCCAGACATTTAGAGCTCATGTGTGACAAAGACTCTGCGACTGGTCAGGGGAAGGTCACAGCCAGAGGAAACTATGATAGAAAAGAAGTGGAAAAAGATGCTATCTGAGATTTTGTATGTACATCAGAAGCTCTTTTTAAAGGCCATCTAAATTTAGGTAACTTCTTTTCCTCTCTATTTCTCTCTCTCCTTTTCTACTAGGCTTTAAAACTTCTTCAGAGCACAAGGGAAATAAATCTATCAAATGGGAAAAAGATGTGAAGGAGTGGTCAAGAAAACAACTTCGGTTTTAAATGTGTTTGGTTTCACACATCCATCTTCTTTCTGACCCTATTGATTTCAGTAAGTTAACCCAGCTCACTACACATCTGGGCTACTAGTGAACTTCAAATTCTTTGGAGGGAAAAATCTTCTGGAGTTCTGTGCCTTCATAATTCGATAAATGGCAAATGTCCTACATGTATACGTCCTCAAAAACAGTTCACTCATACATGGGATGAACAGGATCTTCTTTTTATAAGTCTATGCAAGTGAATGGATACCTGCAACATAGGAAGGACTGAGCCATAAAGCTATTGTGGATTAGCACTGGTGCCCTCCACCCCATTCTAGATCAGTGCAAACTACCATTCACCACACTGAAGTGTATTAAAGCAGGAGAAGGATGAAGGGGATTTTGAAAGGGAATGGAGGTGTTAAAGAAGATGTGGAAGTGAGAATAAAGTAACTGAAGATGACCATTCAAACATGGTGGATCTGTGCTGATTTACAGGAGCTGGGGACCAACCTGTCTTTGCTAAAAGTGGGAAAATTAATGGACTAAACTTTGCACAGCTCTTTCTCTGAATTCAACAATGAACTCACATCTATGATTCTTGTGCCTTTTTTCTCATCCTGCTGA
>NW_009609992.1:201632-275699 GCF_000690535.1 Cariama cristata
TTCAGGCCATTAGCATGAATACTGTGAGTAGCTCTGGATCCAGTGCCTCCTTCTATATCTGCATTCCCAGTATTCTTTTATACTGATCCAACTGAGATTCCCTAAAGCAGACAGAAAAGCTTTTTTGTGGCTACACTAGCAATAGTCTAAATCTTTTTCTAACTATAATGCCTGCATAATTTTTTCTCTGGTATTTATTAAGCCACTTGAGACATTATACAGCTTGAGCATACCTCTCCCATTTCATACTATTTTCATTCCTTTGTATGGACACTTTGTTTGGCCTCCTTCTGCTGCATTTCTTCCAGAAACCTTCCTTTATTTCATTACTACTCCCTACCAGCATCTTTGCAAATCCATCAGCATCCAGAAGTTGACTGCAAATACAAAATGATGGATGGGAGATGATAACTGAGTTTTTCACCTTCCCATCAAAGAGGTCTCTCCATTATCTTTAGGCTAAATAGTAACCCAGCATCTTCATCTATGCCACAAAATGAACTGACCTACTTAGAAGACCCGTCTCTGTCTTCCTAACCACATACACCTGCCTCCCAAGATGCTCAGAATGAGTAAGCAAAGGCCTCTACTGTTGGCAGAGCTGTGGCCTGTTCCACTGTGTTCTGTAAAATGGCATATTAGACATTGGTATATGGCTCCTAGGTTACACTCTGTGGTATGGTAGCAGAAGTTGAATGCAGATAACTAGTTCTGTTGCATGCTCCTTCTGTTGCTTTCCTATCAACCCACCTGCTCCTTCAATAGAAAACAGGAATTCCTCCCACTCACCACACAGTGGTAAGAATGTTGCTGCTACTATGACTATGACTATGACTACTACTATTAGAAGCAGAATTTCCTAATTCCTGCACAAGTTTCCCCTCGGATGGGAACACAAGACCCAAATTATTTTCCCCATATTCTTCACTGGAAAAAGATGTATGGAATCATCTCAAATGCATATAAAAGGAGAAATTTCAAAGCATCTCCTACTGTCATTTCAACTCTATAATTAATAACTCTATGTGCAGAATGGCCTTCCACACCATTTTCTCATACTCATACATCCCAAATCAGAAAAAGAATAGCCCCGATACATAGTATCTATGTACTGCTATATCATTTCCCTTAATTTATGTTGCATTATTGATGTACAGAATGTCGTACTTGAATAATGTAACAGTAAGGCTCTTACAGAAATCACTAGCACGCGCTTTAACGTATGTCTATAAAGATCAGAAAAATATATTTCCTAAGTCCAGCAGTTTTCAAACAATATATTTTCAAGTTACAGGAATGCTCACCATGAGGAATTTAAAATTGAGGTGATAACAGGGGGGACAACATTTCTTCTAAAATGTTAATGAGCTACTGCCTTATAAAGTGAAAATAATCAACAAATCTGACATATGAACAAACACTATGAATATTCAGGAAGTTTAAGCTGCTGATTTAACATTTTCTAAGAGTGTACAACTTTTGCACTGATCACATAAGCCATTATTTTTTCTTTTCATCATAAGTACACTCTACTGTGGTGTCGGTGTGTTGTTGTAACATATGCATTGAATTGCAAGTATTGTAATTCATCCAGATGGCAGGAAGCTTTGGAATTGTTACTCCTATGGTACAGATGTTTAACAATCTAGCCATATGGCTCCAATAAGGCAGCCTTTTCAAAGATTACAAAAACTACACTAGAAATGCAGCCTTGTAAATTTGAGTGCAATCCTGAGGTATGAATGTTCATACCGCTACAATATAAAAGCATACATCATACTATGAAGTTGGCATGTCTATTGGAATTACAGAATTTATGAAACATTATTTAAAATCCTGAAAAGAATCAGGTCCCAAATTTGCATAATTTCACCAAGTCAGTTATTAAAAGAACATTCCTTATTTATTTTTGAAATTCATTAAAAGTGTCAGACATAGGCTAGCTGAAAAGATGGGTAAATAAGTACACGCAAACATAATAATGTCCCTAACCTCTGGCTCGAGTGAACTACCGCTGTAGGTGACAAATTGAGATTCAACCAGTGAGACCAAGAATTTCTCTGTAAAAAGATTTGTCAAAGTCAAGGAGCCCTGATGATGGTTGTGGCAATTGTAAAGTGAAAAGCTGAATGTTGAGAAACAATCTGAGATCAATAACACCTTGGCCAAGAAAGGAAAACCATGAAATGGTCAATCTATAACCCTACTGAATTTTGGCAGGTTTGAATGACAGATAAATGGCAGCAAATAAGATTGTTAAATCACTAATCCTGTCATTATTACATCCTGTCACATTGCATAGGTTTATACATTAGAAAAAGAGTGTAAAGTATGAGAGTGAAAAATACAACTGTTAAAAGCTAAAATATCTCAATCTATGACAAAGTTAATTCTCAACTTTGTGTTTCATGGTTGTTTTTTTTCTGCCAAAAAGTTGGATATAAGCAGATGC
Organism: Cariama cristata; assembly: GCF_000690535.1. Classification (NCBI taxonomy): domain Eukaryota; kingdom Metazoa; phylum Chordata; class Aves; order Cariamiformes; family Cariamidae; genus Cariama; species Cariama cristata. The sequence goes on from NW_009609992.1 coordinate 204,085, forward strand.
TGCTAGAAGTCCCACCTTCCTTTTCTCTGATGCTTGGGTCTCTGACCCTTTGTTACCTAGAAGAAACATCTCTTTTATATAAAACTGTTGTGCAAGAATAAGATTAAAATGGACAGACTGAACAAAGCATTGGTCTCTCAGACAAAAATGTATCCATTTAGTACACAGGGGAACTTTCCACCTGACATATTCTTAAAAGGAAGTATTCAATTATCATCTACTCAAAGGGTAAAAATCACGAAAAAGCCATGTAATATTCCTGTTCTTTTTCTTTTCTTTGAGCAGCAAAGTATTCAGAGGTGCTTTATCTACCACAGATACTAATCTAGGCAATATAATTTTAAAACATCCTTATGAAAACCTTGAAGGGCAGTTGAACTCTGTGGTTGTTTAAAAAAAGATTTTCTGCAGTTTATGCTTTTGCTCTGCAAAAATCTTACCTTAGCATACAAAGTATAGTAAATCCTAGTTGCTCTGATTTACTACCCAGACTATGCTGTTTGTTTTCAGGGACAGCTCAGTGAAAAGCTATGTCATGTATAAGAACATTCAGAGAAGGGGAATCGTTTTGCAAAACTACCAGAATGGTAGCAACCATTTCTAAGACATCAATGGAAAAAAAATGCAGATGTGCATTTGCAGCATTTTTCAGGTGGTATTTTTTGAATACCATTACAACCCAAAAATATTCCAAACCCTTTATAGGCACACGGACAATTTCATTCCCCAAAAGTGTTTAGCCTAAGTACTAATGGGCTGGCCAGATGTATAACTTACCAGTCAATAATCTAAATTATTTGACCTTGTGCCTGAATTCCACACTTTATGGGGCAGTAGCATATAGAGATCTCAGAAAGGCAAAGAAGACATCAGAGAAAAAGTGGCAGAACAAGAAGCTCTGGGTCAACCTGATTATTTAGAACCTAATTATTTAGACCTAATCCATTTAGTAAGTCCCAACAGGAGGACAAAGATAAAAACATGTATCCGACATTCCTTTAAAAAATGGTAAATGAGTAGGGATAAGATCAAAACAGTAGCTGAAAGCCTTCACTCCTGCTTTAAAATCCAAGAAACAGTCATTAATAGAGATTTAAACTCAGCCTCCTCTAGTCTAAACATGTCACTGTTAATTACAAAGCTATTTAACTTTTACAAGAAATAAAGACTGCTATTAATGAAAGAAGAACCAATTAGCCTTTAATCTACACACTGTTTTTTAATCAAACTTTCTTTTGATCATCAGACTCACTGCAGGATATATTCTCTCCTCCCCATGTAGTAGTGGCTTCCATGATTGCTAATGGAATAGATTTAAAAGGGCTGGCTGAGTGGGGAGAACTTTCTCGGCAGGGCTGGAGCTTCCTTCCCATCATGTCAGTGGGGCTTAGCGGAAGCATGCTCATCTCCGAACCATGCCACCCTATGCCAGCATAGGCAAGTGGAATGGTTTTGATGGTGTCTCCTGATCTCTCTCTTGTAGCAGCTGCCATTAAAGGAGCAGGCACTGAACATGTCTAGAGGAATGTGGGACAGGAGTACTAAACTACCTTGTTAGGAAACAGCAGAAAATATCAGTTTAAAGAAAAGAAAGAAATGGGAAAGGGAAGGCAAGGAAAGAGTCAAAAGCAGAGAGGTGTCACCAGGAATGAAAATGGAATTCACTACTAACTGCAAAGAATGACGAATTTGCTTGTTGGCACAGGAATGTAATGTGGAAAAACAAAACGAAACAAAACTAATGGGACCAGGGCTTGATGTGTTAGAAACAAAAGGGATGAGATGAAAAGGATCACATTAGCTAAACATTGTTGTGCCTTAAAACTGTTGGTTGCAGGGTCAGAGAGTTTCGATGAGGTTTTTTTTGTTTGGTTTGTTGTTTCCTGCCCCCCCACTATCTAGCTACTTGTGGTATCAAAACAATAAGATGAAGTATCTAGAATCAGTCATGACGGAGAACTTCTTCCTTTATGTTATTTCTCTCTCAGCTGCACTTGCTGCTCAGATCTCCCAGGAAGGAGGATAGATAGAAAACGTCCCTGAGGCATGCACTTTGCATTTATGACTATGCAGATAATGAAATGTAACAACTTGACTTTTGCACATGTAAACAATAGAGAGAATGTAAGTATTAGCTGCACTATGTCAAACATGAAACTCCTGGTCTGACCAGATATCTGCTGTCTGTTCTGCATTTGCAAAACTTTGGTATATGGTGTATGCTGCTCTTTCTCCACAACATAAAAGCAAAATTTGCCTGGCAGCAGCAGAACTCTTGAGTATTAATACTAACAAAAAAGCACTTTAAGATAAATGTTAATATCCTCAAAGAATCAGAAAGTCTGCAGAGATCTCCTGTTGTTGCAACCAGTATGGCAATTAAAAAATAAAGAATAAGAAAATCAATAGATTGCAGAGAGAAAACTGAAAATAAGTATGTTCTGTGCCAGACAGGATTTTGAGTCACAAAATTCAAGTTGTATTCACTAAAAGCATGTGGGACAACTGCTGAAATGATATTGACATTTGAGAAATTTAAAGGTAAGTACATAATTAACATAGGAAGGATTTTAGCAAAGACAATAGGTTACATTAAATGATTTTTCAGGATTTCAGTAGCAGCACTTTGCACTTCAAAAGATCAACTAATTACCCTCTCTGTAAAATAAGGCTAAGTCTAATGCCTTACCTCAAAGGGCTGGTGATTTTTCACTGTCCAAAGCCCCTTTAAAGTAACTGTTTGGCATAAAGGTCATTTAAAATAAGATTAGGGTCCATTTATGGTTTTGAGATGATCATATATTACAATATAAGTACAATATAGGTAGTTCTATAAAAACAACAACAGAACTATATGGAAATAGCTTTAAAGCACTGTGTCAAGATACTTAAAGTTAACTGGATAATTGTATCGTTTTCACATTTAAATTATTCTATGGCATTCTAAACTTGTCAATAAAATTTGGATTCTGATGCTGACCAAAACATCCTTGTGTTTTTCTTGTGTCATAATCCCATTCTAACAGGATGCAGACAAGTGATCCCCAGCTCCACTCTCCTTTTGAGCAAAGCGTAGTAAATGTATTCTGTCTTAGAATACTTAGAAAGCTGTAATACCGAAAAAACATGACAGTCATGTACAGGATGTTTTTAGTTAACAAAGCTCTTAGGTGTTGCTGAAAGATTCCTTTCACTTTTTATCCTGCTCAGACTGACCTAACACACTGCAAAGCTTTTTATTTAGATATACAGTGCAATTAGGACAAAGTTCTGCTGACATTGTGAAGCCTTAAGAAGAGCAAAATTATTGACAGGAACTGTGTGAAACGCAATGAGATTTTAACTGTTCTTATCTGAAGTAAGAAGTTTCAAAGTTAAGAGGCAGAAACTTTACTCTGCTTCTTAAACTATGTAATAGTTTATTCCTAAGAGTGTTCTCATTTCCACTAATTCTTTAACATTAGTGCATACTTCCATAAATTACTCCCCAAAGTAAGGTCTGATTCACAAAAGCACTCAGGAGCTTGATTAACTCCCTCCCCAATGACTTCAGCAAAATTTTGCTTAGGTGTTTGAAATGCACATACCTGAAATGGCCTGAAATGTACTGTATCTGCAATTCTGACTGAAATCAGTGGGACCTGAAGGTTCTGAGCAGCTCTGAAAATCAGCACTTAATACTATTACTGCAATGTATCTTTAATTTGTCTACAGCTCCTCCAAAAATTACTTTTAATCTGAATCAAAGCTTTGTACATACGTATACAGTAGTCTCCACTTTCGTAATATCCAGGGCAGCACTGAGATCTTCGCCGATACATAGTTCTTAGTCCTCTTCGATATGCTGTTTTATAACTTATTCTAAATTACAAGACAGAAAGCCATTTGACAATATTGAAAATCAATACCTACTGTTGGAATTATATTTGTGTTAAATTATAGTAAGGATAGCATTCAATAATTATTTTAAAATGCATGAAAGCTTTTGATATTAAAAGCCATAATTAAAAAAAAGCCAATACTTGTTTTGAAACTTGAAATATAATGTGTATTATAAACACAGTACTCATGACAATCACCATAGCCCTTCCTACGACTGCTATCTTAAAATGTTTCCCCAGTCCTCAAGCAAGGGCAAGGAGTGTCTTCAAGAATAAATGATTCATTTCTGCATATCAGCAAGGTCAGTTCTCATCAATGGAATGAACAGAATCTTCTATGGAGACCACTGTGTCAGCGTGCTACACAAGAAATTACCACAAAGGAAACTGCTCTCAATACACAAAACTTGAAGTTAACCCCAAGTGATTTCTTCCTACTTGCTAATGCTTCCAAGGTACTAATGCCTTGCAAAATGACATCATAGTCCCAGTTCAGTATTTAAAGCGTGTTTTCCCCACCACAATATGTAGTCCACAACATTGATCTCACTCAAATTTCATGCAAAAAATCTCTCTACTTCAATCAATGCCCTAGAACACCAAACAGTCTGGTTATTGTACCAAAATACAAATACATATCTACATCAGAGTACCACAAAAATGTGGATAAATAAAAGGTATGTGAGGAGATAACAAAGGCAAAATAAAACTAAAATTTCTAGGGATTAGCTCTTACCTATGTCTAGTGCACTTGAACCAGTTCAGTATGTCAGTACATCTTGTATAATAGATCTGATCAAAAGGATGAGCATAAGATTCCTGTACTGTCACAGCGTAGCTAGGAGTAGACAAAGAAAGAAAGAAAGTGAAAGACCCTTTGTTGCAACATGAAAAGCTTCGGTTCCCTGTACATGCTACTCATCTAACTCCAGTATGAAAAGTAATTAAATCAATAATCTTAGAAACTTCGGGCATTATTAAAAACCAGAAAAGAGCTTCCTTCAATCACAGCTCTTCCTGAAAATTTTGGAAACACTTCTAACTTGGGCTCCATAACTGAAATAGGCATAGAGATTTCAGTCTGAGTACTAAACCATTCCCTTCTGGAAAAGAAACAAATGTTACTAAAATTAATGATAGTTTAGAAGGTAAAAACGGCATTTGGTTAACCTGCCAGTGCAAATTTTAAAACAGAGGAAAGCACCAAGTTTTTAAAATGTCTCAGTTGCTTTCCTGCCCAGGACTGTTGATTTTTACTCGTATTCTACAACGCTAGTAAGAGCTCATATTAACTTAGCACTGTTCCATTTTGCCAGCATGATGGGATGCTCACACTTCATTTTATAATGAAGCAGCATCATTACTTCAAATATTGGGTGCAGTAATCAAATAGGATCATTTGTAAAAGGTTGAAGAGTGTTTATTTTGCTGCACAAATTTATCCCTTTTAATTTGTAGTAGAAATAACCCCCGAACTATCTGAACATTGTAATATGAGTTAACTGGTATCTAGATTCGGAAGACTTTGACATACAGTTAGAATGGGATTACCTCTCTTTGTATAAATGAATAGATATAAACAAAAACTGGGCAAACTGATTAGAAATCACAGAGCTCCGAAAATACTACGAATTCAGCAATCTCCTTCCCCAAATACTGCTTATTCATACAACAGGTACTATATTTATTACCATGATTCTGTTGAAAAGGTCTGGGCCTCTCACATGATATAGCAACACAAATCTCATTGACTTGTTAGTGTCAATCATTTTAGAACATTGCATTGCCCTATGGTAAGCGTGTGCACTGCTTAAGAGACTCATAATCTCAGGTTCTGATCTGGAAACAAGCTCTACTTCATCAGATCTACAATATCTTTGGAGAATGATACTGAAATCATTCTAGGCAGGGTCAAGACCCAGGAATTAGATCCTCCAAGTCATTCATTATATCGATTGTCTTAATCCTCAAAGGGATTTCCTTCTCATCAGTGGGACTGCTGATGTGATTAAGCCCTGTGAGATTGCACCCGTAAGGTAATACCAAAATATTTGCTTGGAGGGACTCATTGGCTTGAAATCGAAGATTGGACTATTACTGCCCTGCTTGTCATGCCCCTTCTAGACAAGCCACGATTCTACTAGATGTTGCTTTTGCCCTGCATCACAGTTTGCTGGGTTGGACAATAATGTTTTTACTTCTACTAATGCCAAAATGTAAAATATTTACATTGCTCATTATTAATGTAAAACAGTAACACTCACAAATCTTTATTATTATTTTATGATCTCGTTTGTTATCCAGCAATTGCCCTAACAATCTTTTCCCTTTGATTTATTAACAACTAAGTAACAAAGTCATGTCGGCCAGTACAACTAATCAATTTTGGTATTTAATTTTTGTTTCTCCTTGATTGGGTCTCTGGGTTGCTGACTTTCTTCAGACAAAATCAATATTTTATTCCTGTGCTCTGAATGCACTTCTCCTCACAACACAGACTGCAAAATCCTATTCCTGTATAGTCTTTGCTTTGCAGTTGTATTACCTACAAACAGTTAATTCTCTAATTAAGGCTTCTAAAATCAAAACATAGTGCCATTAAAGTATGATTCCATTTTTGCTCTTGTTAAGGGGTTTATTTTGCTAAAGTGTACAGTAATTCACATTTGTGTGGAATTAAACCACAGAACAGAACTGGAAATTTAGCAAGTTAAACTTAAGACTACAGGAATTTTAGCCTCTGCAAGCAGACCCTGCATGAATGTGAACCCTATCAAAGCTGGTGGGTTTCTGTGTACTCGTAAGAACTGTCCTGCACAGATCTACTTTTAGGACTAGGACACTGTAACAATAGACAGAACAAGAATTACCAGGGCCTTTAATTCTCAGTGCTTTCATGTAAATACTCTTTGATGTTGACATGAATTTGGGAGACAGAGCCACAAAGTTCAGGACATACAAAAAAAGCCTGCATGTTGCAGCAGGAAAGGCTTAGAACTTAGTCAAAATCTCTAATAGTCTTGCTTGACAACAACCAGAAAAAAGTAAGACTGAACAAGGGCACCATTTCTCTAGGTCTCTCCATGATAAATGAAAATACATCTGCGCAGTCCTCTAGCTGAAACTACGGAGGAGCTTTCCAATGCACAGCTGAGCGGACAGGTAACACAGGGGTATGTGGCCTATAGCTCTAGCTTTAGAATCAATTCTCCGGGGTGATCCAAATCCTCAAAGGCACTCAGAAGTACTATTTCTGTCACGCAAATCCATGTTCTTTTGTGAGGCAGGGTGGTAGTTAGCAAATTACGGCTCTTATTTTGCCTTTTAAATGTAAAAATCTGAAATGGCTAGTAAAAAAAATAAAATTGGCATGTTATACATTACCTTTCCCAATGACTACAAACATTTGGATCATCCGGGTTCAGGGACAGAGTAGTTTTGAGCAGAAAAGACAGAATCAGCCCTTTTACAATCCATTTGAACAGCATATGCACCACCATTGTTGTATCTAGATAAAGAAATGAAAGTTTAGCCATTAAAGAAAATTTTGAAGAAAATGTCCTTCTAGGCCTTTTCATCCTTGCTTTTGTGCAAATCTAAATAATGTGGAGTTATTTATAGACTGAAACACTTGAAAAAGCAATCAACTAAACAGTAAAATTTTTAAAAAGTGCAAATACATTCTAAAAGGCATTTATACGTTTAAATCTACTAAAACTGATGAATTCGATGATTAAGCTACCCAAGATATTGATAGCCCCAATGATTCTTCCAAAGAACATTTCTGATACCGATCATTTTTACGGCTGTCTGTCTGTGCTGACAAAATAAATAACTGAAGTATTAAAACAATCTATTCTTCCATCAATCTATAGGCAAATGGAAGAATACCCAAATACCTCCTTTGATTTATTTAAATGGGTTTTACATGTGTCAATATAGTAGGCTAGATCTGAGGCGTATGCTTATTATATGACGGAAGAAAAATCAATTCAACTCTTAGATGGGGAATAACTTAGACTGACAGAGGCCAACATATTGGTTCACACAATGCAGAACACTAAACATGAAATAAAAACATTTGCATTGATATTGGAAATAAATTGTATAAAATTCGTTAGGAGTGGTCTCTATCATCTTATAGTTCATCTGTTAAATGTACTGACTTATACCTACTTATTGCTCACTTTGGGCTTTGAAACAAAAGGCGTGGTGTTTGCCTAGAGGTCCCCAATGACATCCGTCAAAAATACAAAATAGATAGGAAATATGAAGCTGCTTTTAAATGTAACTGCATCAGAGGTGTTAATCTGTTAAACATTAAGTCAGTAAAAAGTATTTTTAAATATCCATTTCAGGCATTTACATTGTCACATAATCCGCCATTCAAATCAAAAGTGCCATAAATTATTCCTGGCAACAAGATTGCCCTAAAAATAGATTGAATCTTCATATGATCATCTAAAAAACACATGGCTCATTGCCTCATGGTCCAGAACAGCAAAAGGGATGTTAAGGGGTTTGCTCTGCATGGCGCTGATATACAGCCCAGCATAAAGAAGTCATCACAAAGCAGAATGAACAGCAGAGGGATAGCCAGGAAAGCTGATCTGAAATTACCTCCTGATTCAAAGCCTTCTTAGCTAGCTCAAGGACACCCATTGCTTTTAGTGGATTCGAAGTCAAGATCCCAATGGGAGTAATAGCTCACCTTTTAAATTATTCCTAGAGCTCTGCTAAACCCAAAGATAGGTCTTAAGCCATGTAAGTCATATTAATGTTAATTAACATGATTTAATGTTAATGTTCCTCATGAAATGGATTTAAGTCTGTGAGTGACCATTCTCCACCTGCAGGCTGTTCCAAAGTCCCATGGCAACAATGCAAAAGCTTACTCTGGAAATTAAGAGGGCTGATGAGGCAAGGACGCAAGAGAGAGTTCTGTTTAGTGAAAAGACATTTGCTACACTTGTCCTAGACACTACTTCTCTGCAGAGGAAAAGTGTCTTGAACGGTTGACCCGCAAGTGCTCATGTGATCGAAGTTCAACAAACCTAATGTTCAAAAACTCAGAGCTTGTTTGAGAGAAGAACCGAACTTTCTTTTAACATAACATGTGCCAATAGATGTGAACTACTCAAGTATGAGGCTTAACAAAATGACAGACAGCCCTTTAACAAAAGCATCTTCAAAAGATGCCTTTAACGTACTACACCAGCTATCATTTGAATAATACCACAGTACAGAGGACAAGTCTTTCTCAGCATTGTATTTATAGGTTGCAATATATGCCCTTTCTTCATTCTCTACACCTTTAGTACGTGGCAAGACTGAACGAACAGGACTAGAGGAAAGCCTGCTTCCAATCAACAGAAATGGTCAAAGCAAAAGCAAGGCAAAACTGCTTAAGGAAATACAATCCTTAAGAGAGGGGGAGGTTTAAATCAAAACACAGTTCTGTGCTCAGTTTGTTAACCTCTTGAGCATATCAACAGTTTGGGTTTATCCTGACATTAATTAGAGGCAGAAAGACAGCCTGACTTCTAACTAAAGAGAGTAAGCCTTTTCGCACTTAACTAAAGCAGCCCTATATTTGAATTCTGTAGTTCTCAGATATCTCAATTTGTTCTTAAGAAAACAATGTATCAGTTTACTGTTTAAACCAAACAAACACCAAATAATTATTCATAAGCCTTAACAGCAAACAGAATATTTGTTTGCAACGTATTTGAAAGAGGTTCAAAATTGTTTTCTTAACTTATAATGTTAATGCTATTTTATTATCTGTTTATAAATGAACTGGTTTATGCAATTAACTTTCTAACTTTGTAAGTCAGACTGTAAATCAGAAACATCCAACTCTCCAAATACAGCAGAACCTCATTCATCTCAAGTGTCTCTTTTTCTAACTCAAATGAAATATTTCACTTTGATCACTGTTAATAGAAAAGACCTCGTACAAAAATGGAATGATTGCTATTACAAGATTCAGAATAAAACTCTAAAAATAGAAGCACATATATTAAAAACCAACATCAAAAAAGAATCCAGTAATGACATCTAATACGGGCGGGGGGGTGTGTTCATCTTTTACTGCTCACCATAATACATACTACGTTCCTGCATTGTGTTTAATGTTTGGAACATATTCTCCAAGGAGGCAGCATCAGCCTTTCAGGAAGACAATGCCTGTAACTTCATTAAAGATATAGCCAAATTACATAAACACTTCCAGTGTCTGCCACTGCCCCTCTCCCAAGGACAGGCAGCCTTTTGAGTTTAACAAGAAAATAAATGACACATAGGTCCTCTGTGCAATCCTTAAATGGACACTAACTTTTTGTCTCTCCAGGCCTGATTTTTCTTTTCAGGAGTGAAAGAAGTCAGTTTAGGTACAATTTGGCAAGAAAGAGGATCTTTCAATCCAAAATACAACCCGGTGATTTTTCACAAGTGTCTCACTTTCTGCTAATTATAACTGATTAGGTAAGGTATCTGTTACTTGTGAAGCCATTTTCATATATCTTGCTCCTTTTTGAATAAATTTCAGTATTTCACCTACAATATTGATACAGGTCACTAGTTCCATCACAAAAGAAAGGAAACACACTTTCACTGTTAAGCCCAAATCTTAGCTATAGGAAAACTAGTAGGTGGCAAGTCATTGATTTATTGTCTGTTGATTCACTTTATAAAAATCTTTGTTGAGGAAACCACGCTGGGGTTTGCAAAGAGACCAGAAGATGCAGATGATCCTTTAAATTGGATGAAGTACATGAGAGTGTGGACAAAAGCAGCTTTGTTACTCTCTTTTGCAGTTTGTACAACACAAGCTGAGGATGGGGATACCCCACAAGATTAGGACCTACATGCAAAGAAAATAAGACCCCAAAGAATCCTTGCTAAGTGTAGCAAGTATCCTGTAAAGCTTTCTCTAGGCATTGAGGAACTTGGCTTTGGTAATAATTCTTGTGAAAGAGGACTAGTGTATACTCTAAGTGGCTGGGAGAAAAAAGAAAACCAAAACCACAGGTTAAATTTCTCCTCTGCTTCTTTGGCTGACAGACTAGAAAATTTAACTAAAAATGACCATTAGAGAATTTCCTGTCCAGGGGCAGAAGTAGTGAAACATTTCATTTTGACATTTCTGTCATAAAATATTTCATAACGTGACTTTGACATGAAATTCGAACAGAAGTTCCAGTCCATGACAAAGTTCTAAATTGAATGCTTTTCTCTCAAAATGGGTTCCAAACTAGGTAAAAAAAAAAAACCCTAATTTGGTGTCCAGCTCTGATTAGGGAAAACATTTACACAAGTGTCTTTCACTAGCATGCAATATTCCTAAATCCCTATATACTTTTAAAGATCATTCCTTTAGATGTCTAAAGGTATATGCAGTCAATTAACTTAGCCTGACTATTTCCCACAAATTTCCATGCAATGCATTTAACAAAGAGCCATGTTAAAAAGTCTTACCTCAAAGTGCTAAAAATTCCTAATGGATCCTGTTTTTACAGTCTATCTGCACGTGAAGGCACACAGCACATTAACAGGACAGCAGAAGAAAGCTCTTCAGAAGTCGCTTGGCCCTGTGAGCAATCAATTAGAAAAACAGAAAACATATTGGGTCAAAGAAAGTGTGTTTGGGCAAGTGGAAAAAAATTCAGATAGAAAGGAGATAAATCATTCTAAATAATTACATATCATAAGATAGCTGTGCTATATCAGACCAAAGACCACTAGCCTGCTTTCAGCCAATAGCAAGTGCCGTGGAAAGAGTGTAAGAAGACGGCTGACAGTAACACATTCCTCTTAAACCCTTCTAGCTTCCAGTAATTTGCAACTTGGTGACTTCCTCAGCCAGGAGTGGTATCTTTGTGTTTAATAGCATTTGATGGATTCTATTCCAATAATTTGTCTAATCATTTTTGACCTGTTAAAATGTAAATTTCAATCCCATACACTTAAATTTTAGTGTCAACAACATCCTGCAATGGTCTTGCCTCTTAGCCACGTACCGTATGAAATACTTCCTTTGCTTTTCTGTCTGCCTCCTCAATTTCATTTGATGACTCCTTGCTCCTCTGTTAGAAATCAATCATTGATTCTCAGACTTTGTTTCCTATCATTTCCTATCATATAAACAACACTTTGTTTACATATAGACCTTTTCTTCTGTAACATCCCAACAAGAAAGTTCAGTTTCTTTCAGGAAGTTTCATGAAAGACATTGCAAAAGCCTTCTGGAAATCTAACTGGATCTTCTTGATCCACATATTTACTTCAAAGAGCTTTAACAATTTATGTATCAAGAGGTTCCCTAATTCTGTTCTTAATTATAGTTTCTACCAAATAGGAAAATCTAGGTGCATCAAAATTAAAATGCATTCTAGTATTTGTGTGTGAGCAATTGAGGAAAATGCAATAGAATAGTTAAGCCAGAAAACAAAAAGTTGGATTTCACTGAAGAAACATTAAAGTGACTGAGTGTTTGCTGATTACACTATTTTAGTCTCTAAGTAGTAGCAAGCTTCCAACAAGCTGCCCTCTGTGGCATTCCTCCTTCTCATCCCATCTGAAATTTTCATGATAGTTTAGGCAAGGGATCATTTAAACACACACTTCATTTGGCTCTACATCAGATTTTGTTAGAAACAAGCTGTTATGAAAGCTAAATGAGGCCATGAGTTTCAAAACTGATCAGGATTTTTGGATGCCTCCATTTATGATTAATAACTTGAGATACCATGAAAGGGCTGAATAAGACACAGAGCTCAGAATGCATGTTAAGAAACAGGTTGCTTTAATCTGGGCAGTCAAGAACTGAGCCACTCAAACTCACTAGTCACCTCTAAAAATTGTTACCAACAGAAATATTGCCAACGACAGGTTGTGGTTTTGTTTTATTTTTAATGAAAATTTAAAGCTGTCTTAAACAGATAAACATTTCCAAGAAGGATCAGGTACTGAATACAAAAGCACTGACAACGTGATTCTTATCATCCAAGCTCAGAGAAATTCAAGTGATTGAAGAACTAGCAGAAACACCAGACTGTGCACTGGGTTGCTGGGTTCCCTCTACCGACATCTTGCATGATTAATGTGACGAGACAGTAGACAAGAAGCTGCCTCTGTTAACAAAAGCCGATACTTCAGTTAACAGGGTCTATTTAAGCCTCTAGGAGTCATTGTACCGAGGGCAAATTATTATCCCTTACATGCAGGGCAAAACAACTGATCTGTAATTTGTGCTACAAAACCCATGCTGTCAGTCATACATTCAGCTTTCCCATGTTCTCCTTAAGCACTGCTCTCTTTAAGGTTTGTGAGCATCTCTGCCTGTGATTTCAAGAAGGCAGTTCAGTAGCTGGAAATACTTGGAGTAGACACAGAAGTCACTACTATTCACAAATGTCCCTGATACCATTTCCAGACATAAGTCTCCTGTCGCCTAGATGCGACACAGACAAAGGGACAAACCGAGCTGACCAGGACAGCACAACTGCTTTTGACTTTCAGCAGGTCTCCTTTGCAGTATCCTGTGAAGGCTCACAGGCTCAAGGCACAGGACCGGTTTGTATGGTTCAGTTCCTTGAAGTGGTCGATCCCAGCAGTGGCACAAGCTAGGAACAGACCAACAAGATGTACAAGACTAGGATCTTTCTTACCTTACACTTGAGATCATACAATGGAGACAAGCTTGTTCCAACTTTGTCCTTCTAGCCATAAGGGTCATGCCAATAAACATAAGCAGGAGCCTTAACTTTGCAGCATAAAAGTATTCTGTGCTCTGTATGAACGTTAACCATGCCCTTCTGCTGTTCAACCAAAGTTTATCGCTTAAGTTACAGTGATTGTTGGGAATGAAACAAACTAAACAATTCTATGGTATTTTCTGTAATTAACATGACTTGGGAAACAAAAGAATAAAAGCAAAATTTAGAGATTTTCACGGTTTATGGGGAAGTCATCAAGGAAAAGTATGAAGAGCTGCATGCTGAGTCCTGTTTGCTTAGTCTTAGCAGCAGCCACCTCTGCTACACCGTTCAGTGAAGTAGGTGCTGTTCAGTACAAACAAAGGAACTAATTCCATTTCCCAAGATGTAATTTTAGAGGCTTTCTTTCAAAGACTGGATAAATGCATCAGCACCCTAACTGCTAGAGTGGCCTCATGACTCTCCCTTATATTCTTTGAACCACAGTTCCTCAGTTCTCTAAAACTGGGTGGGGGGCTGATTTTAATGGGAATCAAATGTCCAAATCTCTTAAATCGCTTTAAATTTCTAAGCTCTAAAAGATATCAGTGTGAGTTGCAGTTGCTACAGCGTACATTGTTACAGTTCCATGGATATCTTATGAAGTCTGAAGATCTACTTCAGTGCTAAGCACTCTTATAAGCTGACTTCCACTGGAGTCATTGAGAGCTTGGCTAGGGCAAAGCAGGATTAAATAATGAAGCAAGTTCTTCTCGATCCATCAAACGTTATTTTTGGAAGCTCAGGATTGTTCCTTCAGTGCTCTCAGAGAAAAACTGGGTCAAAATACCACAGAGATGAGCCACCAGGCAAGCAATCTAGGCAATTAGTTTAGTTATGGCTGATGAAATGTGTTTATCAAGACAAAGGCTGGTGTAAGTGTCTAGGATTCAGAGGACCTGGGTTCCTATCACACTGTCAAAGACTTAAGGCCTGACACAGGGTTAGCAAAGCGGGCTAGAATGAGGTAGCTCAAATCCGACCCAAGTTCTGCATTTAGTATTTTCTGTAGCTTAGCTCTGAGCCTTCAGAGGCACCTAACCACCACACAACACCGGACTTTGAAACTTCAGGTGAAATTTAGGACATACAATTTCTCAAAATCTCCGTATCTTCCACAGCAAACGGGAAAAGGACTGACCAACCTGCCAGATACTTTAAGAATAGGCGTATTACAAACTGAAAAGTGATTAGTTACTGAAGCAACAATGTATAAACACATTTGGCATTATCCGTCCGCTCTATGAGATCAACATCGACACACAAAGAAATGCAGACACTTATTTTATCAGTACTTATGCAAACTCAATATCCATGCATGCCTGTGCTTTGTACAAGTACCAATCCAAAAAGCTGTTATTCATTACAATACTAAATTTCTTTTTCTTAAATAATTGAATAGTTATTCAATAGTCCAGCAGAAATATAATGAAAATATTACATTAACACCACCTAAAAACATTTCTGAAACTGTGCCCACATACAGATAAATGCTGGCTCCTTTTCAGAAAGGTCAGCTTGGAAAAAAATTATCTGTGATTTTCTGCCCATAATTTTGTACTTCTACTCAACTACCAGTGTAAAATTGGAAGCCAGCCCTTGAACAGTTGGCCCTTTAAGTTATTAATCCAAACTCAAGTCCACTGAAACGCTAGTGTTCCTTGTAGTGCCTAAGCCCTGAACTGATCTTCCACGCCCTGCCAGCCAGGACAGGGAGATGGCTGACATTCCACCGGCACTTTCTGCCAAAAGCAAGTTGGTGTTGGCAGGCTTCAAAGGCAAAATCCTGGTAACCTGCGGTATTTCAATGCAAGACAACCTCCTGCAAGCTCAGAAATCCTCCTGGGGCAGTCATCTCTGAATCCTCTCGGTTAAAGCATGGCAAACAAGGAAAGGCAGAAAGTGTCACTTTATGCATTTGCCTGCTTCACCCTCCTCCCCTGACCTCACCATCTGACTGTTGCGTAAGGGGATGGCAGAGGAAGCCAGCCAGTGGTATAGTGTCCCCCGTACTGATCCCAGTCTTCCTGCACAGTGGAATTTTAAAGCTGCTGAAACTGTGTGGGGAGTCACATTCTCTACTGATTTAACAGTATATTTATATTCACTATCCCATGCATATTTCAGATATTCCATCACATACATTACTTCAGAAGAGAAAGTAAGCTGACACACATCAAAAAGCTGATCTCCTGAGAACTCAAGTTAGCTTGCTTACATATAACCACCCACCTAATCCATGTTCAAGATGTCAAACAATTACAACATATGCTTCCTTAGACACTTAGAGCAACAAAGACCTTGTATCCCCAGAACACCCAGGATAAATAAAGCAACCTAAGTGTTACAGGCATGCCCAGATGAGGCATAATATGTTTCTAAGTATTTAGCTAAAAAACCCAACCATTTATTCCAACAGAATTTTTTTTACAGCATTTAAAGATTGTATGTGAAGTTGATCTGAAAATGGGAGTAACAAGCAATGAAGTATAAGGATACTCGATATACATGCAGTGAAATAAATTAAGTATGATTCTGTGAAAGTGCTGTGAAAGTCAGGAAAAAAAGCGCTGTTTGAAAATGCAGAATATCCTTTACGGTAATATTTTTTAAAATTACTTCTATTTGTCAAGAACAATTGGCCCTTTCTTTTTGTCTTCATTTATCTCAGAGGAAAATAAAATGAAACAAACAGCAAAAAAGTCCCAAGTACAGCGAACAGCTGAGCCAGGGACAAATTAAGTAACACAGATTGATGGCTGTTGATCTACAGCAGTACTATCACATCCCAGTGCTACATCTCATATTTCATTTAAAGACCTGTCTCTTCTTTTCCAGAAACAGTGCAGTATTTATGGGAGAAGGCTGATTTGCAAGCCTTGGAGCTGCACTGAGAATCCAGATTCAGTTTTTCCAATTTGGCTTTAAAGTTGCTGAATGCCTTGAACTTTCAAGGTAGTAATCCAAATAAAATGAAACTGAACACTGGAATAAAATGAACACTGAAACTAAACATGTATTTTCAAGAAGTGCTGCAGGCAGGGCAAAGCTTTTTATCTTCAGTTTCTTCATAAGACAGTAAGGAAATAATGTTTGCTTCCTCTGCATCTATACCTTTACTAACCCCACTGGTCCAACAGCATATATCTTCATCTGTTCTCCTCTGCGTTTTCCCAGTGCTTTATCCTCCCTGGCACTCTCTCTTACAATAATACTCAGATGTTCTTTTCCTGCATTCAATTTCCCTCTCAGCCTCTTGAAATCTTAATGTAAAATTTTTTAACTTCATAGCTATTAAAAACATTGACTGGCCCATACAGAATATAACTTTTTCTATGAATGTCTGCTAAATATAAGATAAATGTTAAATCAATTTTTAGATTTTTAATGGCTTAAGAATTAGAGTGGCCACTTAAAAACTGCCAATTTTACTTGAAATATGAGTGGTTTCCTCAGAAGCTGCAATAATCCTTCGTGCTTTCCTGTGCTTCTTACAGGGCATATCTGGAACACTATCAATACTAGAGGAATGGTATTTGGTTCAATCATGTCACAGCTAAAAGCCTGAAGCTAGGAGTCCACGTAATTCATCTGATTTTCAGAGCATGCACAAATCTCTGTCTACCTGAGAATGAGATGGGTTACTTAGGTGCCCAGAAATGGCTATAAGCTCTCATGTTTAGGCAACCAACATGGAAAATAGGCTGAACAGATCTGCCCTTCTCTAGGACAGAAAGCTGATGCCATGGAGGTCATGGGGTATGAAGAAGGTCTTTGCAATTACTGCTGGTCACTGTTGTAAGGGGACACGCTGCAGAGTTACTGCTTCATAACGACCCACCAGCTGGTCACACGTTGTGCTGGTAAGAAGGCACCTATGCGAAGTGCCTCTCAAAACACCTCCAGAGGAAGCTCAAGATGCATATTAAAATGCGAGGTCAGGTTTCTGTCCTAGCAAAGGCCTGACTCCATGTCAAGGCAAGACTCAGACACCCAGCAAATCCCTTTCCATGCCTCGATTCCCCTGTGAACCCAGCTGTGAACCAGAAAGGAGGAGCGCTGTGCCTAAAGGCCTGGCACGGCGCTCAGGTATATAGGTCACTTCAAGAAGCAAAATATCTCTGCAATCTAGACTTAAACTTGCATCTCTTGACCACCCACCACTGACTGTAGACTTTCAAGCTATATAACCTAAGACAGGCACCATGAATAGTCCTCATTCAGCTACAGAGCAGTACCCAATTGCACCTTTACTAAGACGAGTCTCAACAGGTTGAGACGGGCAAGCACAGCATCTGCAAATGCTCTTTCAAAACATCCAAGTCTTACACTTCCGTGCCTGTTTTCTCCTCTGTGCAGAGCAGAAAGGAGACTGTGGCCAAAATTCCCAGCAGATCCAAACAGTCTCCCAAAATATCCTCACCTTTCCAGGAACCATCACAGGCAGTTAGAGCAATAACTGGAGAGATAAATGAGAACATGACCCCAGCCTTATTTAATTTTACATCACTATGCAAAGCTCTTGCCTCTGTTCTCTCCGTGACCTACTTTATCTATTGTTTATTTCTTTTTTTTTTTTTTCCAGGAAATTGTTCATTAAGGATAAAAGCACCTGGCTTACAGTAACAGGGCACCGTGCAAAATATCTGTCATAAAGCCAAGAGAGGAACATTCATAAATACATCAGAAAGAGCAAACCCACAAAGAACTGGGGGGCTGCAGTGGAGTACCTTAGGTAGAATGAAAGTAAAGAAGATGTAAGGGCCAAAGGCTCTACTGGTGTAAATGGCTGAACTCCACTGAGTTCACTATGCCAATTTGTGTCTGGAAAGAATTAGCATTTACCAGCTCAGTCTTCAGATACAGATGGTACTGGAGCTACCCAGGTTAGAGCTAGTATTTTCTTTCTGGCAGAAAAACAGTAGCTAGAAAAATCACTACGGACAAAACCAGATCTGAATAACTGGTACATGCAACTACCTTGGCTTCCTCTTCCCCCTCCTCCTAAATCTGGCACTGAAGACTTATTTAACTACTTCGAGAAAAAAGGTTAACGAAAATTATAAAAGAAAGAGAGTTTATGGCGTAATTTTAGGGTTTAACTTCCATTATTTTACAGATGTACTAAATAAGTTTTTTTCCACAAGACAAAGTCAAAGCAGTACACGTGCCTAGACTTTTGGCCTTATGCTCTACACCTTGGAAATTATTTAGCTTGTTCTATCTTAAGGCGTTCTTATTTCACTACTCGTTTCAAAAAGAGTCTCTGATATGAACTAGGAATACAAAGCTAGTCTTGCACCCAAGCACAAGAGCAGGAACCAAGAGTTTTGCTCTCAGGTATTACAGTGATAAGAGTGCTAAAGAAACCAGTAGAATAGAATAAAGCAGTATTGTGTACCAAGCACACTTGTTAACCAAAGGCCATGTGTACACTCTGAGCTGTCCTTGCCTCAGTCTTACCCCTGGTAAAATGGAACAAGTCCTTCTTCCCAACACCCCCTTTCTGACTGTCATTCACAGAAGAAAAGTACACCTAAATGCACGGTGTAATGGTTAACTGGATTTTAGTTACTTTTCATAACTTATCCTATCCCGTCTCTTCTACTGAGGAGTAAAAACCCCCCATCCTACGCCGAAGTAGACAACAGATACAAATGAAGTTCGGGGATATGATGTGTTTTGCTCGATTGTTTATTTGTTTAAAGTTGGAGCCTACCCACGAGCCCAGTCATTAATTTTTCAGATTGTTTCAATTCTTTGATTTGCTAACTAGCAAGTCAAACATCAGGTGGGAGTAGGAACGAGTAGGTGGGAACCAGAGCAGTCAGAAGCTCTTAGAGTGTTATTCTAAGAGCCTGAAAATTTGAAAATTGGAAGTTGATATTAAAAAATTATAGTAAATGATTCTCATTTTTTCAGACACCTTTTTTTAAAAAAAATACTGACTCTGACAGTATTTTATCTGTCTTTAAGTTACTCCTCGGAAGGATTTGGTCAAATTATCCCCTCCAGACCTTATGACATCTCATTGAAAACAGGCACAAAAAGGCCAGCTGGAAATATGGATATCAGTTTAGCTCTAAAAGATGTTCACACTTTGCAATTTAAACAAAATATTTACTAGTAATATATCACCTTATTATCAAGAATTGAGAGTAAATTGAAATTTCATGCAACTGAATAGGCTAATTACATACACAGACATAGTTTAAAAACTAGGCTTTTCGTGTTCTTAAGAATAAGTAATTAAGGGTAAGAGTAACATTTCATAATTATGTCATTGATCTAAATTCCTTTTAATTTTTCTATGAAAGCACTATAATTACATAAGACACATCTGAGGTTATTCCTGTTTCTCAGATCCACATTTTTTCTAATCAAATATTCACCTCGTGACTTGGGTTTGTGATTTTGGTTTGGTTTTTTTTTAGTTTTTGCCTTCATATGAAATTAAAATTTTGAAAGTCTGAATCTATCATTAACTTTGAAGAAAGTACTAAAAACTCATTTTGAAAAAGAAGTCATAGGGAGCTATGGGAAATTCTGTATTAGGCTGGCCTGCTAATTAAAATCAACTATGCCATATTACTTTGTTCAAAAGTATCCGCCTACAGATCTAAAATCTTTTCAGAATGATTAAAATCAGGAGTAAAAAATCCCAAATCTCTTTCCTCTTTCATGTGGAGCTACACAGAATGCACTTTTTCAGATTTCAAAGTCCATTAAAACATCACCTTTGAAAACAGATGCACAATCAGGCCCAGAAGTGATTTATGCAAGCGAGATGCTCAGAACTGCCAGGAACTATTCATGTTCAAAGTACCCCCAGCAGGCTCAGCTTGGTCCAGTTTGTATCACATATAATTAGGATTCTTCAGACCATAAAATCAATAATATAATTAGTAAATGGTATGTTATTTCTCAGAATCTTGCTACAACTTATCTGTCTTTGATCAAGCAGAACTGACTGCTAACGACATTTAATGTTAATTAATGAAAATACATGTGATAAAAAGTTCTTTGGAGAATTATCTAATTATGTACCATAAAAAATGAAGTATGTAATAACTGTAATTTATGCTTATATCAATGACTATTGTTTAGGATACTTGAAGAAGACATTAGAATTACAAGTCATCTTTAGTTACACTTTCTCCTGCCTTTCAGAAACACTTTCTTGAGTTGGTGTGCGTACGAGAGATGACCTGGTTCATTAATGAGTTATGTCTCACTTCTAATACCAAAGTCTGCAGGTAAATTCTTCCTCAGTCGTGGGACAGCATCAACAGAATATCTAACGAAATTCACTTATCTTTTGACAATGCATGATTGACAGCAAACCATCACAACTGAAGTTACTGACAAAATAAATAATGGAACCTGTGGAGATTAAGCAGGGATTTCAAAAGAAGGACTACAATCCTTAGAGAAGAACGATTACAGAAGGCCAAAGTATTTCATAATCTCATAGGAATGCAACATTTCACTACCAATCACTTTGACTGTCTGAGACCCCAGCTGTCGAGGAACATTTATATTTAAAAATATTCCAATTTGATGTAACATGTCTAAGTAACTTCTCATGATTGTCAGGCACATGGAGAAAGGCGAAAGGAAATTTTTCATTATTATAAAATACCATAGGATTCACCAGAAACATTGTATGAGGTTTAATACGTCTGTTTCTAAACTACAAAGGAAGGGTAAAATAAATGCATCGTATTATCACTGTAGGGCAGCTTCTACAGTTAATATGCCATGTCAATTAGCTCCCATTTCCCAAGACATTTTTGGCTTTGATAATATATATCCTAATGCTCTTGCTTAATATTAGGTACATACAGTAAATGAACCCCTGGGTTCAATGAGACTATTCTAATACCAGAATCTGAGTACACACCTCACTTGCAACAACTTTTTCCAATACAGATGTGTAAAAAAGGAACACTCCTCCACACTTTTCTGTCTAATAAACATACAGAGTAGCATAATAATATCCAGAAATTTTAAATATTCTTACAGCAGCTCTATTAATTCTACCAAGGACATGCCCTGTTGTTCAGTGGCACACTATTGTCAGTATGAGCGGGGAACACTGAACTTACAAGCAAGCTAAGGTTTTCAATGATCTAAATTCCTGGGAAAAATAAGAGACATACACAGGAAAAAAAATAATAATCTTGCTGTACCTCTAGCAGTTTGGTTTAGTTTGAAAGACAAAGTGTGAAATAGCTGAGAGCAGGATGTTGGCTAAATAGGTGCCACTTGTACTTGCCCCAGATGTGATGGAGCTGGCATGCTGTTCAATACAAAGTGATTAATGATTGCTTGCAATCAGCCCTAGAAATCAATCAGTATTGAGTGACATAATGATTCTATGACATCATAAAGCCTCATATCCGATGCTTGTTCTTGGATACATTTCTCCTCATGCTGCCATTTTTGGCACTGTGAGTGGGCTCAAAAAAATTATGGGCCAAAAAAAAATTATTGATGTTCATCAATAAACAAGTTTTCACATGAGAGAGGTTTCTATTTCTCTCTGCCAAATTTTATTTTTCTGTTGGCTTATGACCGCTCCCATCACCGCTCTAATGTCAAGTTCAACTACATGTGCAGTGCAGGGGAAAAGTTATGTATTTAAGGTTGGTCCTTTATTTCAACTAATAATTAGATAGACCATAGGAAAATCATATAAATGAGAAAAGGAAAGAAGGTGCTACTGCTAGTAGAACTGCAAGTGTTGTGAGCCATGTAAATCTCTTTCTGTTTCAGCTGTACCATTGTTGCATGAGCGGACCGCTATTTTGTCACTATTATTGGCACTATCAATAACAAGTTTTTTCCAAAGTGACTGTTCTAAAGCATTTAATCTTTTTAAATGACCCCAATGCCCACTTCCAAATGCATTTTAGGATGTTGTACATTAAAAAAAAAAAGAGTGACAACAGAAACTGAGGGCAGATTCTTTAGTCTCTGTTTGTGTGTGATAGGTTTCTCCCTGCCTTAATTACCTTAGTGGCCTTCTCTACATTTCTTGAAGTCTTATTTTTTTAAAAAAATAAGGGGGACAGCAGCAATACATAACATCCTAAATCAAATCTCACCACTACCTTGTACAATGGTTCTGATATTTTTCTATCTCTGCACAAAACCACCTTACTGAATCTGTCCTAGAACAGCATTGCATTTCCTATTGGCAGCTCACAGACATCCTATAACCCATGACTATAACCAGATCTCTCTTCTCCTTTGTCGCATCCAAATGATGAACCTCTACCCTATAGCAAAGATTGACGTTGTTAGTCCCTGATTGTACATCTTTGCATTTGTTTTATTAAATTTCTTGCTGGTACTCCAGTCCATGAGGTCATCCAGTTCTTCCTGTATTACAATCCAGGGCACCTTGGTTCTGAGAAGCTCAGTAGTCTCCTAGATTAAATATGGAGTACCATTCTAGCAAGTAAGGAACAGTCAAGAACTCTGATCCCTTGTAGCTTTCCCATAAGAAAATCCCATAACATAATAAATGAGCAAAACCTTAGTACAATCTAAAGGGTCACATATAGTCATTCAGTGTATAACTTAAATTACAATAGACCAAATCTGAAAGAAGGATTCTAGATTCAAGTATTCAAGTTAGCAAATTCTTCTTAATCACACCAAGTTGCCTTTTATCACCAAAACTTTACATCCAGAAAATGGAAATAGAATCTCTGGGTTCTGCATTCATATTAACTATAGGCTAAAGAGTATGCATTTCTTGATGAAGAATTAGCTAGATGCTCATAACTGAATATATAGAAGTGAAAGTAAGCTTGATAAATCTGCTCCTGTATTTTATTATTTGCAGTTTGCTTCAACATAAGCTGTACTAGTATAAACAACAGAGAACAACTCCTGCATGATAAATAGTCTGTGCAAATTTTTACAGAAAAAGTTCTTTGGTCCAGTCTGTAATGTGTTCTTTCAGCACATGCATACAGGCACAGCACGAAACACCAGTGACCACAAACCCAAGCAGTACAGTACAGGCTAGCATGTGCTAGGAAACAAAGCATCAGGTGACGCATTTGAAGTAAATGATAGCTTAAGTCTTAGTAAAAGAACAACATCGTAACTGTCAGAGCAATTTTCCACATCGGTAGTTTAACACCTGAACTATTGCTTATTTTTGCAACTGAACTATTCCCAGTTTCTATTTGTTCTACTCTGAATCAACATCAGTTCTGAGATGTGTCATAAACAATGTTTGCCTGAAAGAGCCAAACGTAGCACTGCTGCAGTGGAGACTTAATGAGGAAACAGTAGTTCCTTAAAAAAAAAAAAGGTTGGTTCATTTTCTGTAAACATCTGGGTTGTAAACAACTGTAGGTTTCATAGCCAGTATAACATTAGACTGGCTCTGACTTAACGTCATAAAGATTGAGTTATTAATTTTAATTTAATATTATCATAATTTTCAGCTTTGCATATGAATATAATCTTATAGCCTGTTACCAGCTCTCTCAGGAATGTAGCAGAAATTACAACATTCTTATGTCCTCTACTGTTCACAGGAACAACCTGCTAAGCATCTTCACTTGTCAGGCATGTTAAAAGATTTTTCATAGTTCAATAGCAGTGCACAAAGAAAGTTTGATTTTGAAATGAAAAAACAGACAACTTATTTAATATACTAATTTTCCAGATTCAAAACAGTTTAATTATTTCCATGGTCTAAGAGACATCAAAAACAAATTGTGAAGTGTAAAAGAATAATCTATTTCCGACAGTTAATCCTTCAAAAAGTCACAGGGAAAGAAAAAATGCAGAAATCATTAATGGAAGAGTGATTGCTGAGTTCTATTCCTAGAAACAAAGAAATAAGGCTACAGTTGGCTCGCAAGAGCAGGTAAGTTCTGGCTGACCTACCGTGAGGACTGTTGCTTGCACTGCAACTCTGAAAAGGCTCTTTCAGAATCCAATCAAACTACTGTTGTGGGAAAGATGAAGTTTGCCTATAATTTTCTGGAAAATGCTCTTTAAATGTTTCCAGTCACACTTTTCTACTTGATGTCTTTCTTCAAGCTATTTTGATTCATAACTCTTTTCATTTTCATGAAACTGTCCTCATAGAACCAGGTGAACATGTCATTCACACCAGCAGCTCTTCAGTGCCCAGTTATGGATGGACACGCAGGAAGAAAAGCAGGCGGTGAGCAGCTGACACCAAACTACAACACCCGGGTGTGTAGCAAAGATCCACATCCCACAAGGAGCGCACACAAGAGGGTGAAATCCCAGCCCCTAGCAAAAAAACTAGCAGACACAAGGCAAAGAGAACACTAACTGCCAATCCAGCCTCTAAGAAAAAAAGAATTCCTACAGAAGCCTAAATCTTCCCACAGCTGTGCTGGGTGAAACCCAGTATCTAGCTATCCTCATTACCGACACAGAAAACATGCTTATTCCATGATGTTGCAGCGTGCGGATTCTGGCACAGAATCTTAAGGACGCTTAGTGTCTATAGATTTATTTGCAAAAGACTATGCAGAAGAAATATAGCCATAATACTGGTAACATTAACTCATTTTCTTTTACCTTACTAATCAGGAATCCCGTAGAGTATTGAAGATAGTAAGTCCACATGTATGAACTATTTCTCTTTCTGATGTGGGTGGTAAGCCAAAAAGTTATTAGGCAGCAGGCCAGCAGGAGGAAACAGGGACAGATAAATGAATGAGAGTAGAGGTAATTGTAGCACTTATTTGGATTAGATGCAGATCACCAATGAACTCTTTTGCCACTTGTTTTCTCCTAAGGGAAATTTCACTTTCCCAGCTTTAATTTAATCACGGGAAAAAAATATGTCAAGTATTGATTATAACTAGAAACTGAATTCTTCTACAAGCATGTACGCATTAACACTATCACTCAGACATGACCTGGAAAAAATCCTCTGTTTGCCTTTCTTCATCCTGATTCCCACTTCTTCTAACAGATTGTCTTACGCAGAACAGCATGTTCAAGCTTGTAAACATCAGTTCTGGTGATGAAAAAGTCCAGGAGGGAATTTGTTAAAACCATTAAATTTATGTTGCTCGTGATGCTAAGCATAACTAAAAAGACACGTCTTCCAACTATGAAAGCAGAATACAATAAAGCCTCTGAGAAGTACTGTATATCAACACTGATTTTAATTTACTGCAGTTTAAAATAATACTCCAGTCCAGTCTAAAAGTAGGAGAATTTGGCAGAAACATTCATGAAAATCCTAAAATGGTGCTGTTTGTTCACGGCCCTTGAGAAATAAAGAAAAGAAAAAAGTGACACACATCTACAATGCATTAGATTGCAAAGGAGGAACAGGAAATTAATGGATGGGAGATTTCTAAAACTGACCCTCTGCCTCTTCCTCTATACCTGCTGCCCTTCAGTCTTTTGTCCGTTCCCGGTCACATCGATGTCACATTTTGAAACTCATCAATATTAGAGAAAGGCAACATGTAGTTTCATTCCCTGAGAAAGTTCTCAAGATTTCAAAAATTTCCCATTCTACTTGGAAATTAATTCAGACCTTTTAGAGAAGTAATAGTGAATGCCTTTGCCACGCACCTCTCTTATAATAGTTTATATTATATAATAGCTCCTAAACTCTTTTAGAGAGGTAGAAGTTCAAAACTCTGACCTGAATCGAGAACAGGCATTTGAAACTGAGTCAGTTCCCTTCCCAGTGTTGGCAGTTTGGGATGAAAAGCCTTTTTCCTTTTGACCAGAAATTCACCCTTGTCAAAAACAGTACGCATGCTCTGACAAAAAGATAGCTTCACGTATGGATGTCTTCTGACTAAGAAAACATTAGCAATTACCTGTACTCATTCCTCGCCACGATCAGACACCTTTCCTCTCTGATTGCATCCCTAATCAGACTTCTGCTGTTTCCAATGCAACACATCCCACACCCAGATCTGTGTGCTCCCATATGAAACCCCTAGTGCAGAATTCATTCACCTTTCTGCACGAGTTGCCTAATATCTCTCTGACAAAATAGTTAGTTCATTGTACCTCGCTTTCTGCCTATCTGCTTCTCGCTGAGCAATGTCCTCCTGGGGTATAAACCTCATACAACTACAGGTTCTGTCTTGCAAAACCATTCTGTTTGCAGCCATTCTTTTCAAAGATAGAAACATTTACACTTTCCTGATGCTGTTGCATTTTGCAGGTCGTGTCATATGACTTTTTTTTGCTTTATCTGTATCCCTATATATCTGCAAGCCACAAGAGTCTTACACCAATCTCAAAGAACACCCAACCATGTTTCCACAGCCTTGTTCTGCTGAACAAAATGCCAATATGTGATACTCCTTGCTTCACTGAAGACACTCAACAGCTTAACAGTTCTAGTCAGACTAAATCTAACTTTACACAGTCTGGTTTTATACACAGGTTCTACTTCATGGGGAAAAAGCAGGGATTAACAGCATTAGGCCTAAACCTGTAGTTGCAAAATCTGATCTCCACATTCACCAGGAAATGTCTGCCAAGCGTCATCAACAACAAAAAGGTAGAAGGAGAGTCAGCTTCAGCTAAGGCTTGGGTCCCAAAGGCAGATAGACAGACAGACAAATTCACGAACCCACAGACTTCACTAGAGGCTCCCTCTCTATTGATCGCAGTTCTTTCATAATGCACAGTCCGCACATCTCCCATTTTGACCATACTGCTATAAGCAGACTGTGCGAACTCAGCCTGGAAGCATCTCCTAGTATGGGCTTATTTGTCATCGAAGCTGGACTAGAACCTCTCCAACTATTTCGGCAAATTTCTCTATCTCTTCATTTAGACAGAAGATCAGGTCACTGGGCATCTTGGCAAAATAATGCTCCTATCTGGTGGTCTGGATAGACACAAATTTTATGACACAGTTCATAAATCTAAGAAATCTTTGTATCTTTTTCTTTTCTTTTGGGCCAGAAACACTACTGTCATCAACCTGCACAATTTTCTGTTACATTTCCCCCCCAGTGCATTATTCTACTGCATGGGATTTACACTTCTGCTTGCTCCTGCTAGGCATAGCAACACTGATTCTATCCAAAGCTATTCTGAGCTTCTGATTAAGATATTCTGCTATTCTGAGCTTCTGATTACGATATTCTACTCTTTCTCCAAACCAAAACGTAATCTACATAGTCCTAAGATGCTCTTTATTATCCAAGTTTGTTCTGTTTTCTTATCAAACACACTGGATTTCAAAAACAGCCCCAAAAGATTGCCCAAAAATACAAAATAGCGAACAGCCACAGTCATATATTCTGATTTTACAGAGACATACACTTGCTGGAAACCTCCTGGAAAAATAAACATTTTTCCTCCAACCACTCCAGTCACCTACGAGAGGAAGAACTAGAGAAAGTTCCTGAATATTCTGCCCTTGGTTTTGGTGTGAGTTACGAAGTAATGACATTGTTAGAGAGTTTAATGTTAGAGCTTCACTGCTCCTCTAGCACCTGTCCAGTCAACGCCTGACAGAAGAAGATAAATATATTTATAATGCACAGCAAAGTGAATAACAAAGAGTTTATATAGTTGTCTCTGACAAATCTGACAAGTCGTAGCTGGTGGCTTTAATCAGCTCCCAGCTGAGCCTGGGAAATTGGAGGGAACAGAGTGCTGACCTTTCTGATGAATTTCTGAAGGAAGGTTAAAGTTTTGTTTACTTTTTTAATGGGAAGAGGTATCAGGTTCTAAGACCTTCGGATAAAAGGAAGATTCCTGCACAAGGGCATTGTACACCATATTTAACAAAGTAATTACTGGTTTATCTGAAACTGATTTTTTCAAATAAAGGGATATGGCCTAATGTTACATGGATGAAAACGCCTATAAGGTTTAATGCTATAAATCACTGCCAGATGCTGAAAATGTGCCAGATATGATTTTCATGTCTTGAATGTGAAAAATGTAGTAGAATATAGTTTAAATTTAATTTTTACATGTCAGTGGTTCTTAAAACCACTGATATTTTTTTTTTTTTGCAACAAGTATTCAGCTCCTAATTGTTTCGCATGGAAACTGTGATGTTTCATATGCATTTGCTTAACCAGTACCAAGAAGACAAATGCAAGTAATGACTAATGATTTGATTGGTTATTTCAAAGTAAGTTAAAATTTATTATTTTGCAGTATGCACAAAATATCTGGCATTGGTTTTAAAAAACTACTGAACATCTGCTGTCTTAAAATTAAGCTCCTCGGAATCATGTCTGAGGACTGAGAGATCCAGCAGCACTTTTCCAAATGTTTCACCTTCTGGTTTATACCCCCCTGCAGCCGCTACCCAAACTGACACCACAGGGGACTTTGTTTTTCTAAAAAGCCCAAACTGCCTTCTGATTAACAATATCGTATCACAAAAGTGTCTGCTCACATTGCCAGCTCAAGTGTCTACTCCATACGAATGGCTGAGACTGAGACCTCACAAGAATTTAGGAAGGTTAGTGACTTGTAAATCAACACCAATGAAAGTTTTGCAGTAAACAAACTTTTGCTTTTTTATAATCTAATTTACTGATCACTTTCTGTCCACTAACTTTAAAAAAAATGAACCCATAGCTTTAAATCACCACCACACATATACTCACACACTTACAAAGTTGTTTGCTAAACTAGTTGCTATATAAGTCACTATATAATTTTTCAAACAACACTGAAGGAACTGATGTATTGATTTTTGCCAGAATAGTATAGGATACACCACAATGTCCATCAAAAACACTCACACCAGTAAAATAGTTCCATGTTCTAGTTTGATTTTTACTTTCCTTACAGTTCTACTTCAACAACTTCTACTTGGTATCAGTGGTAGACATTGAAATTTGGTTCTAGGTCTGCGTCTTCCAACTTATGCTCATTGTTCATACAGCATTATATGAACATTATATACATGTATACAAGTATTATGTGTATACATAAACATGAACACAATATAACCAGCTCCTTCTGATTGACATCAGCGGAGTTGTTCAACTGGATCATTTATTTCTGGGGAAGATGACAAAGAACCTCACTGACACAGGAGTGATTCCACGATCGTCATAAAAGAAAGGTGCTGACTATAATTGCATCCTTTCTATTCTGACCTAGTTGGTTAAGAAAGGTTTCAGAGATGTGTGCTTTAATGGTAAGGAAAAATAGTTCACACTTCCCTTGTGAGATAAGGCCATGTTCTATTCTTACAGTGAGGGGATATGAGGATCAGGAGGCAACAGCACATGTAACTAAAGCACAGTTCCTGCTGCTCTCAGAGAAAGGTTCCATTTTCCCAGCAGCAGAAAACAGCAAGTGAATTATATCCTTACTGTAAGCATGAAACAACTCATACACCACTAAAAAGTTTTTATAAATTGTGATGGATGATAATTCTGTAGCTGCTTCCGTCCACTCCTGCATGCTAATACAAGGATCAGCTCAAGAAATTAAAGGGGAGCATAAAAGTTGCATTAACAAAAAAAAAGATGTTTGTACTACTACAAAATTAATATGTTGCCATCGCAGATCCATATTCTCATTTAGCTGAGTTACACTCATGAAAATATATAGACAATATTATTAATATCATTATGGGATATCAATCAAAACCATTCCCACTACTTACAGTACAATAAAAATCAAGTTGATTTTACACCAATAAATGTCCTAGAGCATGGGTCAGAAATAACTTTATATATACATATGGATATAAATATATATATAAAAACGTATGTGTAATATATATAATCAATATATAAATAATTAAGATTCTGCTTATGGTTGAAAGAATCCAAATCCTGATAAAGAAATGTAGGAGAATCAGAGCTTTTCTTAAGTTGATAAAACTCACCATATTGTCACTACCGTTGCTGTTTCAGAGTACCTGTAAAATTGAAAGCATTACACAAATACAAGGAGATTTAAAAATGTTACATTTAGTCAAAACAGCAGTCCAAGTAGTTCAGATTCCTTACTATTTACATGCTAGAGGCACGCAAGAGATCCTTGACTACCAAATAGCGGTTATTTTATATCATTTATATGAATGCCTGATTTTTCATTTGAATTATGCCAATGCCTGACCTCTGAGATATTCATAGAATCATAGAATAGTTTGGGTTGGAGGGGACCTTTAAAGGTCATCTAGTCCAAGCCCCTTGCAATGAGCAGGGACATCTTCAACCAGATCAGATTGCTCAGAGCCCTGTCCAGCCTGACTTTGAATGTTGCCAGCGATGGGGCATCTACCACCTCTCTGGGCAACCTGGTGCAGTGTTTCAGCACTCTCAACATAAAAACTGTATTCCTTTGATTTAGTCTGAATCTACCCTCTTTCAGTTTAAAACCATTACCCCTTGGTCTATCACAACAAGCCCTGCTAAAAAGCCTGTCTCCATCTTTCTTATAAGACCCCTTGAAATACTGAAAGACTAGAAGAAGGTCTGCCCGGAGCCTTCTCTTCTCCAGGCTGAATAACCCCAACTCTCTCAGCCTGTCCTCATAGGAGAAGTGCTCCAGCCCTCAGATCATCTTCATGGCCTGCTCTGGACTCACTCCATCAGGCCTATGTCCCTCTTAGAATCATAGAATCATAGAATCATTATGGTTGGAAGAGACCTCAAAGATCATCAAGTCCAACCAATCATCAAGTTCAGCTCTTGTGCTGAGCACCCCAGAGCTGAAGGCAGTACTGCAGGGGGGGTCTCAGCAGAGCGGAGCAGAGGGGCAGAATCCCCTCCCTCGACCTGCTGGCCATGCTGCTTTGGATGCAGCCCAGGACACGGTTGGCTTTCTGGGCTGCCAGCACACATTGCTGGGTCACGTTGAGCTTCTCATCAACCAGCACCCCCAAGTCCTTCTCCTCAGGGCTGCTCTCGATCCCTTCATCCTCCAGCCTGTATTGATACCGGGGGTTGCCCTGAGCCACGTGCAGGACCTTGCATCTTTGTGCAAGTGCTGTCTCATATCTTTCCTTTTCATTCCTGTGTAACTTAAATGTCACCGGAGTTATGAGTCAAACTGATCTGAATGTTCGATCTAGATATTCCAGGCTGCTCATAATTTATTATATAAATTCGTTACCCATGTCTATTCTAAGGTAAACAATTTCTAGCTCTTCAACATATTCTTAAAAGAGAATTTTGCTACATTTCAAAGAATTCTTGTCACATCTGTACAACTCAGCTGCTTTAGCTTCAAAACTTTCTTTGAAAAACAAATTTAACTTATTTTTTAAATAAATTGGGTAGTTCAGAATTCATTCAAATGTAAAGCACTCTGTGATTTTAATTTGACTTTTTAAACTGTTAGATCTGCTCCTAAATCAGAGTATCACATGATATCCTTCTTACTTGCCTAAGGATGTAGGCAGATTTCTTGGATTGTTTCAAAGCTTCAGTAGAAAGACACTGATTCAGTTCAGATAAGGGTCTGCATCCAAGTGACTTACAGTGCAAGAAATGCACTTGGAAAAGCCCTACTGCTGTAGTCACAGAAGAGTCTCATGGTTTAATACATTATTTTCACCAGCTTTACACTGGAATAACCTCACTGACTGGAGGAGAGTTCCTTCTTGGTTAGTGAAATCAGAATCAGCCTCCTGGATCTGAATGTATGATGTATAGATCACCTCGTTTTTTTGCATGAAGAGCATATCATATATATCACTCTTGTGGCAGACTCAGGGAACAAAAGCAGTAAAATATTTTCTCAGGGTAAAATATAGCTCCCAGGAGTCATAAAGCCTGAAGTAAAAGGTTATTTTACCCAAGACATATGCTGTATGTTTTATTATTCTTGGGGGGACACAGTGGTGGTGTTCTAATACGCCGGTATTCCAATACCTGAGACTTCATCCTACCTGCCCTTTGCAGACCTTGGAAGCAAAATGTCCTTAATGACACCAATGGGTAGAAAGGGAAGTGAAACAGAGAAGTCAAGACACCAGTGCAGAACCATTTTGTGTTTAGTGAAGCACAGTGAAGAATGATGGATGTAGATAATTACCTGCAACTTGTATCGGAGACAATTTCTTAGACAAAACACCACATAAGGTTTTAAAAGTCCGAGGTGAGATTCCAGGTGGTAGTAATTAACAGTAGGCAAAGCAGTCAGTAGCCTAGACTTTTGCGGAGTGGAGCAGACAAGTGCTGGTCAGTATTTCAGGGTTATCTCTGTCAATGTAAGATGGGGATGACTATCTTTTAGTACAGGCTCCAGCCTTCCTCAGGATAGCTAACAAAAGCCTCTTTCTGCTTGAAGATTGCAAACAGTAAGGAAGGAGAAGGATCACACAGGACTAAATCAAGAAGAAATAAAAAAAGATTAAGACAGAGAATACTGAAATGGAATACTAGTGGAAACTTCTCGACAAGAAGATCTAGAAAATGTATGGGAAGTTTATATAAAATAAACTGCACAGTCACCAAGACGAAACACTGAAAAACTCAGCAGAGAAGCAGCCCACGCTGTCCATAGAAAGTCCAATAGGGCAATGTTTCCCTACTATCTATTACTTCAGTGTGGAAGGACATTCAGAATTCCAGCTGAGCTGACTATCCACAGCACCAGGTACTGCACAGGTTTGCATGAGCAGAGGCTAATATCTATTACTTTCCTAGTAAAAATAAATCCATTGAAATATTGCTACATTCTCTTATTATGTCTAAACAGAATGAATTTTGACTTTCGCATCTGTGTTCCCACACTTTGTAGCAGATATTGCTTATAGGAAATATGCTGAATATTTTGGAAGAAAAGTCTGAGGAACAGAGTTGAATGGATAGGCAAGCCTGACGCGTTACAGCTGGGCTACTCAGTCAGGAGCACAGGATTTATGGCACCTGTGGCAGAGCACATTCAAACAGTCCTGTTGATTTCAAGCTTCAGGAGGCTAAGAGGGAAAACATTTATGGGCACAATTCGGTGCTCATGTAGATATACTCACCGTGTGCTATAGCTATAACAGATCCCAAGGCATGGTGCGGTGCATTTGACTCATCAGAAGTAAATAGGAAGAATCTAAACACTATAATAGCATTTCCCTCTCTGGGGAACTTTACCAAAAAATCAGTTAAGGCAGAGGAGAAAATAACAGCCCAGATATTTCAACCTTGGAAGTGTCCTATTAATGTATTTCCAACTTCTCTTTGTGTGGAATGACTTGCACACAAATCCAATAGAACTAGATTTAGCTGCTTCTGAACATGCATACAGACATTTGAGTTTCTTCCTCTTTTTGAACAAAAGTAATGAAAGGACTAAATTTTGAGGGTTTTTTCTTTTTTACATAGAGATTTACTCACTGCTGTCTGGAGAGCTTCTGACAGAGTCACTAGGATTCTCAAATGCAGAAATTACAATCTAGGCAGCAACGGAAAAACAAGGACTTGAACGCTGAGATAGGAAATCATACAGGTTAACAGAAGCTGAAGGATGGAAGAATTTGATACAACACTTAAAGAGAGATGATGTAGGGTATAACCCAGGTGAGGAGGCTTATCCAGAATGAATTGCATTCGTATCTTCTGTCTTACACACTAATATTCCTCATTCCTGGGATGCTGTACATGACAAACTATACCCATGCCTTAGGGGAAGGTGCTGAAGCGAGAGAAGATTCTGAACCGAGAGGCTCAGATCTCGTTTTCAGCCAGATCACAATCAATAGACTTATTCCTGCTCCATTATTACTTATATGGGGTAGTGCCCAAGACTGAAGGAGGGATGGAGAACTTCCATGCTATGCAGTAGGCACAAGCACACACACAGCACAAAAAATTCTTCTTTGTCCAGTTAATATCAGCATGCCTTACTTCAAATGACTAACTCTGTGTTCACACCTATGTAACAGAGACAAAGGTCTATCTGCATCGGTGATTTTAAGAAGATCACTCTGTTCTCCTTTGTCCAGTCCCAAGGAAAGCAAATTTTAGTTAGGGGGGAGGAAAAGAAGAAAAAAAAAGCAGGACTAGGTTGCACATCTTAGATGCTTCTTCAGCTTGTTACATCCTCTTTCAATAGCCGCGAGCAACTGAGGGCAACTCAGTGCCAGACAAACAAGAACACTGGTCTCCTATATCTGTTATTGTGAGTATGAAGCACTGAAAGCAAGGACATCTTCAGTGCTCTCAGTGAGAGCACTTTTTTTGTTGAAATATCATTCCTCACTGTTTGGAATGAAACCCATTATTACCAATTAACCTGCTGTGAACCCATATCACTGGCTGAATTGAGCATAATTATTCATCCATAGTAATAGCTAAAATAAATTCTGGCAATCTCGGCTAACATTGACTTCTCCTTTGGGAAAATTTTCAAAGATGCCATGTCCTTGGTTATGTTCTTAAAACCTTTTTTGTGCTAAGCTGCAACTGAAAATGTATGATTATGACTCATTTCTTCTTGTTTTGTAATGTTGTTTTCTTTTTTCTTGCACAAACATCTATAACTAACTCTATTATCAACTGAAAAATTACCTCCACATGTTCAGAAACCTGATTTTTCTTCAACAAAGTTTTAGCACTGGTAGCCCATGTAGGTTGTCTAAAAATAAATTTTTAAACTAGTTGTTACTTTTCATAGCTTTTTAACCACACAGTCTGATGAACCACAGCCCTGTGAGCAAATGCAGGCATAAATCTTGGTTTGAATTTATTTCAGGTTGTCAAATGTAATTTACTAAGAGAACGTCTGCCAAAAAAGAATCCAGAGGCAAACCGAAGTTGTCATCTTAAATTAAGTGTGGTTCCTTTTTGTTAATCTTTCTACACAAAAGGTTGTAAAGTAGTGCATTAAAGATGCAGCAGTCCTCTTTCCTAATAAAAAGGCAGAGGTGGAAAAACAGAATAAAGGCAGAATGTTTCTCTAGCTGAGGGAACATGTGTTCAAGACGATTAAGTAAATGCTCACTTGCTCTCTGAAAATTGCAGTCTTCTGTTTATTCTTAGGCCACATGCAACGTGGGAAATGAACAACCTGAACACTGAAGGGGAAGAATTGCAAAACATCTGCATAAGCTTAGCATTAGTTTTTTGCAAAGAAGAATTACTCAGAAGGGCAAGTAATACCTACTGTGATAGCCCAGCTGGCTGGTGGATATATCATGTCCCCTCCAGACTGCACTGCAACTACGGGACTAATTTCATTAATGACAGGCTGAATTCTGGCTCTCACTGAAGAGCCATTTTACTTTCATAGTCAAGAAACTCTGAATTATTAAACCATGTCAAAACCTTCGAATCTTTGCACTGGTACCCCTGCTCTTATCACAGTAAGGTTGTTCTTGCCTTCAGGGCCCGAATCAAGCAGTTTTTGCTCCCCCGCCCTGTGGGTTACTATCTCTTCCACACCATCCATGTGCCAGATGTTCACCTTAACCGTTGGCACATCTTTGTATTTTCTCCGTACCCTTCCCCTGCCCAGATGTTCACCTTAACCATTGGCACCTCTTTGTATTTTCTCCGTACCCTTCCCCTGTACAAAACCATCAAAACTGATCCACAAAGTTAGTACCTTTCAGATCCTTCAGAAAGTCTTCTACCACAGCTCCTTTACAAGACCGACGCAACCTGTATCAGCAAAGAAAAGCTCCAGCCATAAACCTGGAGCAAGAAGCACCACGGCAATTATGCACAAATGACACAAACGATATTTGAAAAGTGAGAAACAAGCAGTATGTGTATGGGAACACAAGCATTTCAGCCATAGGGTTATCTGTCAATGTAGGGCGGAGCTATAGCACTGCCAAGAGTTTGTGTCAGCTGTTTGGGGATTTTTAAAACAACACCAGCTTGACTTGCCACCAATTGATCTGTTCATGTGTTGCAAGGCCTAAACACTTCTGTGGAGTAAGGTAATGCTTGGGAACTGGTTGGGTACTTTAACAATCAAAATTGGCCACTCCACAAAATTCACACGAACGTAGCTTAAAACTTTAGGTGAGTAAAATATTCCAGATGTAGCTGATTGCCACTTGAGCTATACAGGAATTTTGCCTCTCTGGTTTACTATTTTGTTTTCTAACACTCGGCTTTCTTCTACATTTTTACAATAGTGAGCATTCAACATGACAACACCATCAGACATATTAATACATATGAACTGAAAAACCACAAATCAGTTAGACAGCCCTGCTGGCTAATACATTACCATGCCCCATTGCATTCAGATGATGCAAACTTAAATGGAAATAATTATACTCTAAACTAGGTGACTAAATATTATTTAATGCAACGTTCCTACAATAATGCCACTTTGGTGCAGATGAGGATTTGTGACTTTTTCTTAGCCCATCAATTAAACATATCATTTTTCACAAAATAAGTGGAAGAAAAAGAGGCTTGCTGGATTAATGTGTGCCATATTTTCCTTTAGGCCTACATCCTGCACCTTAGTACATTTAATTATTTCCTGTGACTGAGACCTCCCATTTAAGCACAACAGCTCCCCACAAAAGGCTCCCTACCCTATAAACTAAGCCGAAAGGCTCATTTTCAAATGCAGAATTTAGGGACTGTATGCAAAAATGGAGCATGGATGGCCTGCAGCAATGCCATAATTGCCCATGCAAATTGGGTATGTGCACTGTTAGTTAAAACCTAATTAATCTGTAAGCAGGTATACCTCACTTGTGCGTACCACTCATGTAAATTCGTATACGACTGGGCTAGGAAGCTCCTGTATTGGTTTCTACAGCATGCCTTTCTCTGCACCCAGTTTTCAGATTTCAAACTGGTCTTGGAATTCCTGGAGGCTCAAGGCACTTCTAATAGGCAAGAGGTAAGCAAGAAAAAACAAGCCTTCCGTCATTTGACTTATATTTGCTGTACGGAGGTCCATACCTAAACTTGAAAACATCCAGGAGTCACAAACTGAGCTCAGTAATGCAGATTTGTTAAAGCTTCTGCCTACAAAGCCTGACTTTTTAGCTGAAATTCATAAAACGTGTGTTTTCAGGCCTACAGGTCACTCTTTTGGTCTTTAATGTGACTGTCAGACATACTCCTTTGCTGATCAAGCATCTCATTTCTCTGAGTAGGAGCTAGAGCCTCTGTTTTTGAAGACAAGAGCTTTCTATATCCCTTCTATGGACAGAATTTTCACTAACAATATTAACAGTCACCAGGGAAAAATGAGCATCCTACAAGACTCTTCTGTCTCCAGTGGTCTAAATGCTGGGACTAAGCAAGTTAGAGCCATAGGCACTCTGGTTTTAGTCAGATTTATATGCACCTCTGCTATACCCTTGGCACTTTGCATAGATTAAAAGACAATATTCTACACAACCAATTAAGATCTTATCATATTAATTGAACTGCCATTATAACATTACCACAAGCCATCTAAGTAATCACTATATGATAACTTGTTATAAACCAGTTCATTGACCTACCAGATGCCAGCAGAAAAGGTAGGTTTGGCAGTATGCCTTGAAAGCTCAGAATCTGACAAATAAAGGACCCTAAACCAAACCTTTTCCACCTAAATGAAGCCTCCAACTTATCTGTACATTTCTACGAGGGGAAAATAGGCAGGTTTTTTTTCTTTCTGAAAACATTTTTGAAGGTTTAAATAATATCTACACACTATAGAGAGGAAAAAAGAAAAATATGAAGCTGCTACACTGTGTATATACATAATTATCCATCATCTCAGATCAAGAGGAAGACTGCTTTTATAGGCCAAAGATCCAGGCTCTTATTTAGGATAGGAAAAAATTAGGTACAAGGCACAGACCTGAATCAGGGTTTTGACTCTTGATCCCTTCCATTCGAGCCAAGTGCTTTAGTCACTGGATTAGTCTGCAATATTTTTTCTCATGTTTTAACCTTGTGTTCCAGGAAAGAACATTTTCCTGTTTCACCATTCAATTCCCAACCAGCTGCAACAAGCTGAAGACTTACCAACACGATGTTAAACCTTCCCTCTTTTCTTCCCTTTACATCCTCCAGTTGTAATGTACTTTCGGGCAAATGATTGTATTTGTTCCAAGCTACTTCTGTCTGCTTGTCTCAGACTCCCCAAATGAAAGGGCCCCATTTATATGCTTTGAAAAACGATAGCTGATATCATGGGACTAAAAGCTATCCAGTATAAAAGCAGAGGAGCGTTTCGAGAACAGGTCAGAGTACAGAAACTCCAGAGGAAGTACCAGGAAGGAAGAGATTTCCTTTACCCAGTAAAAACAGTAGGACAGCAGCATCAGCCAGACAATCCACCCTCATTTTGATATAATGTGCAGTTCTCTCTTGGAAGAAGAGACTTAAGAAAGAATATCCTGGTAGACAGAGCACTGGAGCTGTTCACCCTCTACTTATCACAGAGCCCAATAGTTTCAGGAACATGTATTGACATGTCTTGACAGTTACTGCACGGTATGTTGCCATGTTGCCAAGTGGATTACAGGTGTAGTACAGCTTAGTAAGCAGACAGCTGTTTTCTGCTGCTGCTTCCAAAGAGTTATGCACCCTGTGGTGATCACTACTTGAATTCAATGGTAAAACCAAACACTAAGGGTAATTGTGAAAAGCCCAGCATGCAAAAGAGAAGTTCTTTGAGAGCATATATAAGCAACAGATAGCTTGATTCCGTGGGATATTCCCCACTGGGTCATATCAGAACTACACCAGGTGAAATACTTTATTTACATGATTGATTAGTGTACAGTCTTTTAATTTTTGGCATCACTAAATATTCTAAAAAACACAGGATGGCTTCAAACATACCCCAACTGATGGCTTGAAGGTTTCTAAAAGCTTACAATTATCTTGCAACATACTGAGTTCCTGGGAAGATACACGGCACTGAGACAATCTGAGTACTTCACACTTTCCACGACTGTGAACCTGCAAATTTTCTGTCAAAATCCATTGCAGCAAATATGTCAGCAGCTTCCTTCAGTTTTACCTCAACCACACATACTAAATGCACAATCTTTTTTTTTCCCCCATGCTGAACCACCAGTGTTACTAATCCTAATACACAATGTTAATGTCCAACTAAAAGTCTTTGAGAAACATACCATCTGACTGGCACCATAACCAAATGTCTTTTGAACGTCACTGAGTGATAAGTAAAATGATTGCTGCTTGTGTCTCCATCCCGGCTTGTTTGTGGGTGTCTGGCTTTTATATTATTCATAGAATGGCTATTATCTGAATTTTCACCTATGCGGTACAAAATCTTAAGCTTTAGTCAAAAGCTGTTTAATTTACAATCTCAAGTCTGAGCCATTGATTTCAGGTCAAGTACTCCTGCTGAATAAGCCCCTCTGTTATGAAAGCGACACACAGGAGACTTCACCAATAACAGATGGGTAACACTAAGATCTATAAGGTCACAGTAATAATGCTATAC
The DNA here is from genome assembly GCF_000690535.1 of Cariama cristata. NCBI lineage: Eukaryota > Metazoa > Chordata > Aves > Cariamiformes > Cariamidae > Cariama > Cariama cristata. Next base: position 244,097 of record NW_009609992.1, read on the forward strand.
AGTGATGCAAATCTGAAGTTTCTCTGACATAACACAAATCAGGCTACTCAGATAACCTGTTCCTTCCCACCCTCCCCTAACATAACAGCTTCTGCCCACATCACTGCTCTCATTTTCTGTTATTTCCCGTTTTCCTTTTCCTAGCCCTGGCTCTGCTGTTCTGCTCCCTACCTTGCAGAGTCAGCCTGTTTAACTCATTAACCTCGCAGAAAAACTAGACACATCTTTTGTTTTCCTGGCACATAGTATTTTCTCAGTGTTCTGTCGTCTGTATCATCAACCCGCACACAAAGGCTCCTGTACACCAATCCTGCAACGCACAAGGACTTCATATTCACCTCCACATGAAAGCAGTGGAAAGCATAGCAGAGTGAGGCAGGCCTTGCACTTTTAGCTTGTTCACTACTGAGCACAGTGTCGACACACAAGGTATTAATAACTAACTTCATAAAACACAGTTCTCAGAGTGTATAAATTATGGAGAACTGAACTAAAGATTAGGTATTTCCTTTTCTTAATAAAGTAAAACCTGGTTTTTCGAATAACTTGTGGTCAAACTCTACCCATAGCTATAAACATACCAAGCCGCACTGCCTGCAGGAAGCCGTGCACATCTGTGTGCCTCTTGAATACAGACTTTAATGTGAAAGAAGTTCTGTTAACACTACAAGTTAATAAACTTGAAAAATACATTGTTTTGCGTAATATGTGTACATGGTAAATCCAGTAGCACTGCAGAACACAACTATCATTCATCTCAGCAGTTCAGGCTGTCATACACCATGACAGAGGAGCTCAGGAGGTTTTTACAAGCAGTGAGAAAGCCTCGAGACTGAAAGAAAACCACAGACTTCACAAGGTTGACCTTGAAAAAAGAATAATATTTTTCCTGGAATAATTCTCTCTCAACCCACACCAGTGATAGGAGACAAGCTTGGTGAGACAAGAAAAAGTTCAAGGTGTAGCTGAAACAGACAGACCACTAGTATGACATCAGAGCTGTAAGAAAATTTAAGCTGGGTAGTCCCTAGAAGACAACGTAATACCTGTAAATCCTATAGTATACGTTACAGGTAACAGCTAAATTCAAGCAAGATTTGTATTTCATTTAGTGCAGGTTCTCCTTTTACATAACGCATGCTGTCAGCAATCATTCTCTGTTTAATATGCATGGCAATTCTTCTTCTGTGTCACTTACTCAATAATTCGTCCCTTTCTACCAAAGAAAAGGAATGTAAACTCCTAATCTTGCTCTGGGTGGTGCAGGCAGGGAGGTGGGAAGCCAAGTAAATGTGTCCTCTACTGAAGAAACCCAGGCAAGCAGAACGCCCACAGAGTGAGGTAGGCTGCAGATCACGATGCTCTGCACTAGCTGCCTGTTGGAGTACATCTGCAAGGGAATGCGCCACATCTAAAGCTGGTCGTCACCATCATCAAAGTTCTGATGTATTCATTGCTCTTTACTTGCCTAACATTCTGCATGATACGCGACCACAATTTTCTTCAGTTCCTCAACATCTTAATAAAACACCCACCTTTGGAGAGACAGGAACTGATGTAGGAAATTTTTGTGTTTATTTGTAGCTAAAAAACCATTGTAAATAGTGCCTGACTGCAAACATGAGCTGCGATTCAATTAGATACTAAAATACATGCCAAAGTACAAGCTCTTTAGTAGAACCAATGAATCCGTTTTAAGTCAGGCATGTAGCATGAGAGCTATGCTGAAGCCAGCCCAAGAGCAGAAATTCCATTTTCAGTTCTGAAGGTCGTGGCCATTTCAGTGATATGCTGCATTTCCTGCTCTGCTTTCCCAGCTGACATTCTGGCTTATTTTTGTTAAAATAAAAGTTACGGTACTGGGGACTTAAGAGGGGAGTTTTTATTTCAAAAGCCAAGATGCTACTAAAAAGAACATGGATTTTTCCGTTTGAATAATCTTTCCTTTAGGAGGAAGAGATTTAACATAAAAAATACCACCCAACTCTTCTATCTGAACATAGCAGATATTAGTAAACATTATTGCGCCAGTAAGCTAATACTTGTGAAGATAATGCATAAAAAGTTTCAAAGCTTTACCTCAGGACTGTAGGAAGCAAGAAGCAAGAGATAACTGCAGCACAGAAAAAAACAGCTATTGAGCTTGATACTTTTCTTGCTAAGAACAGCCACGATGGAATTTTACCCTTCCCCTTCTTAATTTTTTTACTCCCATAAATCAAAAAAGTCTTACATTAAAAAAATTGGCAAGCAATCACTCAGAGCAGACTAATTGCTTTTGCTATTTAAAAAGAACCTAATTTTAAATGGCTAAAGTGTTGTGGTTTAAAGTAGCTATTGTACATGTGCATTAATTAATTTCCTAAGGATTTTTATTACATCTCCATGACACAGTCTAATTATCTGATAATGCTTTTTCCCATGTATATGAGAACGACATTGCTACAGCATGTACTTCAATTGTACTCAAAGAGCCTGCAAAGTGTGAAACCAAAGGACTCAAGGTCTGTCTACTCTGCTAAATAACACGTCAGGAAGCCCTGCTGCAAAATCTTTTCATTCCAGAGGGATACAAGAGATAATCTGTCAAACATCATTGTCCAACTTATGCATTTTTCATACTCTTTCAAAGAGACATAGAAAGAGAAAGCCTGCGCACAGTATTTCATTAAACATTTCCCTTCTTCTTGAACGAAAAATGTAAATGCTGCTGTCTTAAACTGGTCAGCATAAAGAATGCAAACAGTGCTGGCTAGCAGTCTCTTACTCTCTATTTCCATCTATTTCTAATTCTTAAAATGCTTTTTTGGTAAGTCTGACTCCACATCACTGGCGGGTTGTTCTGTCAGGTTGTTTTCAAATTCAGGTCTAGTGGCTGGCCGTGTAACTTGTTACAACCAGGACACAGGGCACACCAACTTTCTTTCCCAAAATCCTGAAGCAGTTTTTAGAAGCTGAAGAGTAAGTCTCACAATGAGTAGAAGAAATACAGAACATAAAAATGTAGCCTGGTCTCTGGAAAGTACCAAATAGATTTGACTCACAATATGCCACAGGACTTTCCAGTTGTCCCCTGTGCTGCTACTCCACAATAAATCCGGGTAAGGGTTGGAAATCACCACAGTGAAGCCCCATGCTAGGGAGAAGTTCCAGTGGGACTCTCATTCCTTACAATGCACTGAGAAGAGACTGTTCCCGATACTACAGGAAAGATGATCCCAATTTGGAACAAACAGAAGGGTATATAGATATATACCGCCCCCTGATTCAGTTTCCATTACCTAGAAAGAGAAGTCACAGTCTATCAATATCAAATGAGAAATATATAAATGTCAGATTGAAAATAAGGAATAGATAAAGGCCCAGGAATCTGCTCATTGAGTAAGTCACGGCACCTGGTGGGTGAAAGAGCTTGAATCTCAACTACAGCAAAGGCAACGGTGAACCCGGCAAAATGAAAGATAAATATAGGCCTCAGGAAAAAAGAACTTCTGTATGTTTTTCTTAATTTTCATTCTGTTTAGGAAAAACTCCAGTGAACTCAAATCTTGGCAATGACTTAGACTAACTTCAGATTAATTTAGACTAAATATACTAGATAACAGTAGCGGAAGGCTTCCCTGTTAAAGTAACAGTAATTGCTACAGTAATAGGTGTGCCTCTGGGCAGGTTTCAGTGGAGAACAGCTACCAAACAGTAAGAGTCCAGTCTCACCTCAAACTGCATTTAGCTTGCCTCACATGAAATCATTAGCATCCTGTGTATATACACTGAGAGTCTCAACATAGAAAATATGATCTACTTGCTTTAGACTAGAAACCAAGCCACAAATGAACATACCACTCTTGGCCTAAGCATCACAGAGACTGCTTCGCTGAGTTTGTGTGGGTACAAATCAAACAAAATACTGCACAGCATATGGAATATAACCTGGGGGAGGGAAAGCTGGAGAGACTGCAAACTAATTTGTAAAGTCTAATCTGTGTTTGATGCATACAAGTAACTCCCATTAATGTGAAATCAAGTAATATCACACCAAAAAGAGACTACACTCCAAAAGTGGCTAGCTGCTGCCCACTACAACCCACTCCTCTGCAGTGTCTGCTGTACATTCTGCAGTAGCACAACCTTCTGCTAGCTGATTCTGCTGAATCTAACCAGTTAAGCTTGTGCCAAAGACTGGCTTCAGGGTGAGCTTGGCATCGTTACTAGGTGAGAAATACACACGAATATTCGGACACATTTCAAGCTCAGTTCTTGGGCTTCTTGGCCCTAACTTCCAGCTTAAAGAAACTTTGAATCCAGCAGACAAGACAACAAATCCTATCCTCAGTCCAGCAGTGTAAGACTATTTCTCACATGCTTGAATTCTATACCTACCTTCTCCCAGCAACCAGCACAAGGAGATGTCTGGAAATCACTTTGTTCTCTGCAGCTGTCAGTGTAGCAATGAGGCTACAGTCATATACCGCGGGGATCTGGACGGTATTACAACCTCTTGAAGAAGATGTACACATGTGAGTATACACACTCAAACCCACTTCTCTGGTTCAATAATATTGGTTAAACAACACTTGCAAAGTTAAGGTCCAAACTTTCCAGACACTGAACACCTCTAGAGAAATTCTTGCTCCCTGGGGAGATAAAGCAGCTCAGTACTTTACCAAAATGAGATGGAAAACACAGAAAGGAAAAGGGACATGAACTGTGCATTATTTCTGTGTATTATCTTTCAGTTTCCTTGTACTCTGTGTGCTTGGCATGGACATGTGCCCTTTCTGGCAGAGAAAAGGCTACAGAGTGAAAATGTGAGAGCAATAAAACATTGCAGCACTTTAGGGGAAACTGCAAGCAATTTCCATTCTATTGATCTTCTCTGGACATCAATGACACACTGAGTTTATTTGGAAAACTAAATTCTAGAGCATGTTGCATGAAGATGCCCTAGTTAAGCTTGTTTGACTGAGTGACTAAATTTTAATTACATTTATTATTGCACTGTAAGATCCAGCAAGGAAATACACATTCACAGCTAAATAAACATATAAATTGCCGTATTTTGCAACTATAGCATATAGATATGAAACTTTCTGGGATAAAAGGTGCATTCCTTTTTTAGTGGTTTATAAGATTAAAAATTCACTGCAAATTATAGTATTACAAAATTAAATTTTAGCTAAGTTACAATTCTCTTAATTGTAAAACCTCCAGGATCTGATGCAGCAGCCTCAAATGCTGTATAACACTTTCCAAAGAAATTGCCCCAAAGAAAAAAATAGAAAAATTGATACTTAAAAAAAAATCATTATGTAAAGATAGATTTTTAGTACTATCCGTCTGTAATAGGAAACTCCTAACAATAGTAAAATCCAGACACTAATTTTTGATTCTTTTCATAATGTATCTTGCAGATCAAGTAATATTTGCTAACAACTAAAGTGCAAAGGAATTTTCATGCCAGTTATTTTGAATGAAGACAATTCTTACCCAGCTTCTTTGCTTGCTTATAAATAAAGCAACATTGGCAGACATACTGGGTGTATCAGCAATATTTGACAGAAGTGCCTGGGCTCCCTTGAGTGGAGAAATGTCATCATGGCACAGGAGAAAATCATTATCTGATCCATAAATGATTATCTGGTGGTGGGATTTTGTCACTCTGTTCACCTCTGATTGCAAAATCTGTGCTTTAAGATAGTCCTGAAAAAAGCCATTCTGCCCTTCAAAGTATGAACCAGGAACTGCATCAGCCTTTTTTGTGTACACACATCTTTGTTACATACCTTCAAAGTGTCAAGACTGTTCTGCTGCATCAAGGATTACAACATTGGTCCCTCAGTCTTGTAAAACTTGCTTTCCAAAACACTACGTGGACTATCAGTAAGTGCTGACTCACTAACTTTCATTGTAAGACTTTGTTCCTACCCTGCTGTAAACAGATTACTTGACATTCTAGTTTTCAATCATACTTTTTAAATAATTTTTGGAAGACCTCCTCTCTTCTGAAATCTGCTCAAAATATTTCTTTGATTTTTCAGACTCCTGAATATTAAGAATATTTTTTTTCTTTTTTTTTTGTGAACTTCTCAGTTACTTTTTTGGCCATTACAGGGAGATCCATATAAAGTACAGCAGCACCTTCCTATTCCAGTTCTGCTCAAGATTACACTGACTACTCAAAATAGTATTCTCATTCTCTTCAAAAGATGAGCATAGTCCTTTTCTTTCTTCTCTGGCACAAATGCATGTGAGTATCACTTCTGCTCTTCTGCTACTATTATAATGCTTGTCAGACAACACATTTGTAATTGGGTACACAGGTGGGTGATGATTCCCCGGTATACCTATAAACCTTGTTTAGGGAACATCTTGAATTCAAATTCTCCATGGCCTGATCTCTCAAAGTATGGCAGAGTTTAGATAAGAATACATTAAAGATGATGTATGAACCAAGGTCTGAATCTTCCAAGAAGTATTGTTCAAGATGAGTGAGCTATTTAAATGATTACTCTACAGAAGAAAAGACTTAATGCTGTGCTATCATAAATCTATATTTCCATGGCAGAGACACTGTAATTTAATAATAATGTTGTTTAGCTCCTATAGGTTTAAGGTGCAAACTTGTCTCCTTTCAAATCTACATGGACAGACACCTTTTCGACCTCAAGGAATATGCCATGTAATTCAGAGAGGTATTGCACAGGAAAAAGCAGAATACTAAGCAGCAAACTGTGAAGGAAGTGCATTTTACTAAGAAAAGGACCAAAATAAATGGCCAGGAGGTACTTCACATGACAAGTAACAGGCACTTACTTCAAGCAAGCAATGTGATTTTTGTAATATTGCTATTTGAATATTAAATTGGTTGGCAAAACAAAACCTTACCGATAGCAGTTGCCTTAAAGACTCTTTTTAGCCATTTTTTATTATCCATTGCTGAAGATGGTATAGCATATGCTTTAAACTAACTGTATAAGAATATTCAAATACCTAATGTAGCATGGTGTGGAAAGACTCCTCACCAGAGTCTCCACAGTGGGAATGACACGTTCTAGAAGAAAGATTTCACACTGCAAAAAAAATAAAGAGGCAGAATTTCACTCAGCACAGGTTGCTTTTGTGACTTCCTCAACTGCCAATTGCTGTCTAATTCATGGAATACTGGTAGACAAATGGAACAGGTAAATGTCTTTGCTTGACTGCAAAACCAAACCTACCTAAAACCACCAGCTAAGCTGTCTGACTTTCTGGAGAGTTAATACTAAGTTAATACTAAAGAGTGTTCATTCATCCAGTTTGGCTTAATGTAGACAGTGTCTTAGAGATAAGAGAAGTAATAAGCTCAACCACTTTAACTGCATCTAGAAAGAAGGTTTCTCCAAGGCCTAAAATAAGTGGAAAACATTAGTCAGGTGATGGAAGCTGCACTGACAACCGTGTTCTTAAGCTGTTTATCCAAATTGAGCCTCATCAAATGCGAGATTCAAGATTGTTATTTTGGAAAGTTCATAAGGATGTGGCCCACTGTGAAGAGTGAGACTCATTTACAGCTGATTGCTATGAAGAAGGGATAATAAGGGTACCACACAAAAAAAATTTAATCTCCTGGGATATCACATAGCGCATGCTCTCATTTCCAAATTGGTGAAAGAGAATAAAGTTGTGGTCATCATTAACCCTTGCAACTGTATGCTCTTTGCTCAATGTAAACCTGGGGAAAAAAAACAAACCCACAAACCAAAAAGAACGTAACTTTTTTTTTGTAAATAAATAGATTTTATTTCCCACTAAAACGCCACAATCTGAAATTAATCCTTCCTTATTTTATTCTGGTCTCTTATTTGAGGTCTTTATCAAGGCATCAGCATGCTTGAATGACCTGCACAGCATGAGGCTCATTGACAGTTTATTAATGGAATGAGGTCTCTGACTGTACACTACTCAACCATCCTGAGTGTGAGAAACACGTACCTTTGCTCGGGAAATTTATCATTCCAATCATGTTGCCTGCTTTCTTTTCATTGCCTTTACTGCCCAGCAAAATGAGCTATCATATTTTAAACCTAAATTATTCAAATCTAGCTGTATTGCAACTTGCGAATCTTCTAAATAAAAATATTAACTAGAGGCCTAAAGAAAAATCATTGCATAGATTTTCACCTGGGATTTGAAAAACATTTCTTATCATAATGTCAGATGTCACTATTTTCCTTTTATTGCACTTTGGTTGGTTTTCTTTCCTGTTTCCTTCACATCTTCTTTCATTCCTTTTAGACAGACTTCCAGTGGGACAGATGGGACAACTCTAGCCAGTAGCTCAATCAGCACAGGACCCACAGTACCCAGTTTAGCTCAGAGCAGTAGGAAATCCAATTGTAGTTTTTTCTCCAGTCTTAGGAGAAAAAAAAAACTAAAGCTTAGTCTTTCACATGTTTTCACACTGTCTACTTGTGTCAGCAGAATTCAGTGCCGAGTAACTTACAACCTGAAACTTTTTCTTAGCAAGTTTGGCTAACTGCCATTAGACAAAACGGTCACACGTACATGAGAACTAACAGTAAATTGCTGAGAAGACAGTTGAGGATTAATGATTGAGAAGACATTAGACTAATAATGCCCATTTCAAGATTTAATCAAAGAGTAACTCTTTTTTTTTTTTTAAATGTGGTGTTGGACTCAAAAGCCCTCTCCACAGCACCATCCCATGTTTCCAATGCTTAGACGTGAAAAATACTAGATATTAGGGATTTTATACAAAACCCATTGAAATCAATGAAAATTTGCTCATTGATTCCAAGCGGCTAGTGATCAAGCCTTTAAGGCAGTTTTTATACATAAGGGAAAGCAATATGCAAAAGGCAACACACTACCCATACATTAGGTCTGCTCCTCTTAAGACATGAAGCACATACGCATGTCTTTCTGCTTAACACAAAATTTCTAGACAAAAATAAGGAAGCTGTTCTCTCCGGTGGTCAATGCTAAAACAGAAATTTCACATTCCTTCCATGTATAGGAAAAGGTCAAAGAATTGTAGAGGAAATAAGGCCCCGCTGACTGATTAATTTTGCAGGACAAGATGCAGAGAGCAGCTGTAGTAAATCTGCATTTTAGCCACTGCAGAGATGTGCTCCAGGTAATCCTTCAGGCAGCCAGAGTCCCAAGTTAGGTCATGAATCTGCAGTCTCTGTTCCATGAGATCTGTGCAGCAGTTCACATGCTAATTCTACTACAAGCCTAAAACCAAAGCACATCCAAAACAAAGATTTGCTCCAGACTCTAAACTTGGCAATTTAGCTTTTCATACTGTTTCTACATACAAGATGTTGAGGCGTTTTTATAGTCTCAAAAATTTTTTTCTTGGTCCTTTAATATTGTGCATGTGTGGCTACTAGATCATCCTACTCAAAACAAGCTTATGGTAGTATTAGCAAAAGAGCTGGGTCTTAAGAACGAAAGAAAACAGATTTTGTTTTCAGGAGGAAGAGGGAGAAGTTCATGCCACTTCTATCTGGCCAGTGCTCTGGCAGGGTCCCCCTCGCTCTCTCTTTGCTGTCACAGCCCCTATTGAGTATGGTGCCTTTAGAACCTGAAAAGAACTGAAGAAAGCCTGCCACAAGGTAATTCCCCATGCAGAAGTAAACCACAGAGATAATCTTTTTGCTGCTCAGAGAATCTATTTTAAGATATTGGTGTTTGATTTAAATAAAACAAAAGCTGTTTGGGATTCATTGTTCTGTCTGCAGAGTAATGAACACCAACATGATAATTACATCAAAATTGATTGGTTTACAAATGTCTACTTTAATTAATTTATTATAATACTTGTAGAACAGTTTCAGACAAGGTCTAATGCACCAAGGATTAAATGTCATTCACTTGCAATGCCTGGAGGATGGACACACCCATTCCCTGTGTCAGTCAACGCAGAACATGTTTGTGAAGGATCCTTCCCTTCAGGCACTGATGTTGTTTCATGTGCCACGTGTGCTCAGAATTACAACTTGACACTAAATTCTCTTACTGAATACAGAGATATTAAAAACAATTCCTCCAGAATAAGTTTTTTTACAGTGTTTTGGACTCAATGTTGGAAAATCTTGAAAGAACCAGCAAATAGTTCTTTGTCTCCAGCCAAGTTTAAAAGGCAGATCGAAGTAGACTTAATAGCAGTAATGCAAAGACCAGATCACCTATCAGAGAGCAGCACTTGGTTTTTTGCCACCTTGCATTAACAAGGCAATAGTTTGCCACAATCCATACTAGCAAATTACAAGAAATTGGAAGGGGATTTGCGATCTCGGTCATGCTGACTGGCATATTTCGGGTTTAAGGGAGGGGTACTACATTCTTCACGAATATCCAGTGCATCTGCACACGGGGGAGTAACAGGCAACCATGAACAAAGTACACAACATCCCCCTGGGAAGGTGAAGGAAGAAATAATCCTGGAAACCACTTCCAAACATATGAAGGACAAGAAGGTGATTAGGAGTAGTCAGCATGGATTTCTGAAGGGAAAGTCATACTTCATCAACCTGATAGCATTCTATGATGAGATGACTGGCTTACTGGATGACAGGAGAACAGTGGCTGTTGTTTATCCCAGCTTCAGTAAGGCTTTTGATACTGTCTCTCTGAGCATCCCTGCATGAAGTCTCCATCCTTGTAGACATTCAAAACCCAACTAGACAAGCTCCTGAGCAACCTGCTCTAGATGAGCAACCCTGGGAGAGGGTTGAACTAGATGATCTCATGAGGACCTTTCCAGCTTCAACTGTTTTATGATTCTGTAACATCCGTCATGAATGGCTTATTTACATCCAGTCAGAAGGATGGATGAGATGGCCTTTTGATGTCCTTTCCACCTCTACTTGCTATATAAATATCTGTATACAAAGCAGCATCCACAAAGAATATCACAAATTTTTTTTCCATTCCTTCCTTTTTGCCTAGACAAGGACCTACGATGTGTTCTAGGCATTGAATAGTTAAGAGAAGAAATATTATTAATTAAAGTTGCTACCCTATATATTCTGCTGAGTTTGTCCCCAAACTAAATCACTTCCTGGTCCCTTCAGAGATGTCCTTTGGTAGTCTGTTTCCATTACCCTTAGCTAGCAAGACTGATCTGTGGACTGATGTGTTAGTGCATTTTCCAGGCTTACGTCAGTTACTTTACTTCCACTTGTGCGTGTTCTCTTCAATTCTCTGAGCAGGAATTAGAACTAGCTGGCTGTTATAGTGGATCACAGCCTTCACTTGAAGACTGCTGATGTTTGTGTTTTTCAAATCACTCCCAACCGCAATTTTAAGCACAGTTTGCTGGCTGAGGATACTTGAAGTGAGAAATAATTTTGTTAGATGTTTAACATTTAGAAAGTGCTAAACACTTATAAACTTTGGCAATTTTCCCTGTACAAGCCATGTTAAACAGTGAGTTGCCAAGCGAAAGATCCCAGTTGAGGAAATCCTCAGAACTCTTGCTACTTAGGCCAGATAGAAACAGGAGGTTCACAAAAGCAAAGCTTTCACCCTTCACTAGCCAGAGAGATGTCACGGCTCACAGCTGCAAGGAGAAAACTCCGTACTCGAAAACTGAGCGTGTACTCACCTTCTGCCTGTCAACCACGTGCAGCTGACGTTGGCGTGTAGACACAGCAACACTTGGCTTACGCTTTCCTGCTCCTATTAGCATGTTAGTCCCATTGCAGCCTTTGAATGAACCAGTGACATGAAACCCACCTAACAGTTTTGTAATTTCCAGAACAGAGAAAAATCCTTCAAATTAAGGTAGGATTAGGAAAAAAAAAACCAACAGTCTGGCAGTAGAAGCTGGTTGATCCAAATATTGGAATGGCTGGTCTGATCTAAAAACTGCAACAGAAAGATTCTTCTCATGTTTCAGTTTTCCAGGTAGCTGAAACTTGTGTAAATAAAACAATGTCCTATTTGCTAAGATTTTTATTTAAGATTTTCAGATAAGCTTCTATTTTCTTTTTCTTTTTAAGGAAAGCAAAGCAGCATGTTCTTTTTAAAAAAAAAACAAACACACACAACCTTTTTTATTTTTTTAATATCTTTTGTATTACTTTCAGAAGTCTCCAAGTGATTTAGGAGAGTACTAACTATATTAGAAAGAATCACAGGCATTTAGGGAAGTGTTAATACTGGCATTTTCAAAGCCTCTACTTCAAAACTTAGTAGCCTGAAAGACAGAAAGTGTCCTCCTTTGCCACAAGCCATGAAGACAATATGTGAAGGAGAAAAGATTTTTTTATGACACTTTCAATATGTCCTCTTGCAAGAGAAATATTCATATTTGCAAAGTTTCTGTTTCAAGGACATACAGATTGTGACTGATCAATCTGATAGCACGAAAAATTACTGTGCAAGAACACAAATTAGTTTAACTTTTTTATTTCCCAATCCTTATTTTCTTTGCTCTTAGTATTATGTGAATGTATTTTTTATTTAACTTTCTCCTTTGTTATCTTTTTTAAATAAGGAAAGGGAAAATATGACAGATCTCTGAAATCTCAGCTCATAATCTCCTCTTTTTATTTTTTCTGCCTGATGGGAAAACCTGGCTAGGGATTTTACTGCTTAGCCAGACTGTGGGAAGGACAGCTCTTCTCCTATGAGGTGGGAGTTTAGACACATGCATTGGCTAGAGAGAGAAAGATTTTAAAAAACAGCAAATAATTTGAAGCATGTTGATTTCTTAATTTTCAGGTACTTTGCCAAATAATTTAGGTCACAAGAATAAATCACAATTTTTGCATTAGTATTTACATGCTCCAGCTGTGACTTGATCACACTGAGCTAGGCTTTTCATAAATAAATACTTAATTCTGGATCTGAGTCATCAGGCCACCCATCCCAATTGCTGACATTGCAAGGTTTCATTTACAGAGTATAAATATGCCCTTCTACTCAAATGTATTGTCTGAAAAAGATCAGGCAAGTGTTTTAACTATAGACGCAAGAAAAAAAAAGTATTAATCAGAATCCTCAGAATATTTGATAAATTTTCAGATTCTTAAAATAAAATTTGGTAACCTCAACTCAGTATGGAAAGCTTTACTGCACAACCCACTGTGAGGGCAAGAGTTCTCTTTTAAAGAAAGTCAGTTTACATTTCATCAACTGAACACAAGCTTTATTTCTTTCTTGTTTAAAAGCAGGAAAGCGTAATGCCACAAAGACCAAAAGCCCTCTGTTGGTATATAAAAAACTGCTGTGCTATTGAGTAAAAGCTTGGCCTGAGTTGGAGTCCATTAATAGCTATCTGTACTAGAAAGACATTCATGTATTTTTGTTTGTTTCTGTTCTCCAATTCTTACCCTCCTAAAGAGAGCCAAAGGCTAAATTGTGCTGCTTCTAGTAAAGATTAAATAGCAAGCAATTCAACTTCTGGCACTACACTTTCAAATACGAAAGGAGTTATGTCATGCAAAAAGAAAAGGGTTTTCTTTGGAATTGTGTATTCTTCTTCTTTCATGACATAATGAAAGGGCAGGGTTGCATTTTAAAGCTCTGCAACATTATCAAACTTTGCTACAGTCACATTGTTTGAAAGAAGCCCAGTACATCACCAAAGCTATGTAGATATGCCAAATGATAACACACACACAAAAAAAGCATTAATTGCTCATATAGCCAGTGTATATTACATCCATGTATACAAATAAGCGTACAGATCTGCCTCATTAATTCATGGTACGGGGGGGGGAAAAGTCACTTTCACACACTGGTTGTTTACTACATAGAGTTACTCTGTGAATAGTAAGAAGAATCTGAGGCATAGCAAGTCAGCAAATAAATCACAATTGGCAGGGTTTTTTTATTTCAGTCACACTGTGGTAAATTCAAATAATTCTAATGAAGTCAACTGTGCTGCTCCATACTGACCCGTCATTAAGCAGAGTGGGACAATCGTAGTGTTAATTTAGCAAACTGAAAAGATACATTGAGATATTTTTGCAGAAATGGTGATATATAACTTACATCCTTCATTAGTAGTTTCTGTTCAAGGTATTTAATTAGCATTATGATAAAACTAACCAAACTGCATACAGTGCAACAAACAATCTAAATTGACTTTGCAGGCGGAACAGTTATACCTCGCTGACAGCTATGTGACCGCTTGCAATTCTAATGGCTAGTCTAGCAATTAACATTCTCTCATTAATCACTACTAATTAACTTCATTGATCCTTAACGCTGGGATTTCCACATTAAAGCATGCTGCAAGAAGCATCACATTTGTTATGATATAATACTCAGAGGAAATGAAATACAAGAAGCACTGTGTCAGGGGACAAAAGTACCATTTAGGCCAGGATGTTAAGTTACACCTAAAATCATGCATTGATCTTAGCTTGCCTTTTTTTTTTTAACTAAGTCAGCTCTCTTATAAAGGGAACAACAACTATTTGTTACACAGACACGAGCATGAGAAAAAAACCACACAAAGTTTAATGAATGGACTGCAAAGTTGCTTTGCAGATACACCACTCTTGCATAAACTCTATCACCTCAAATACGCAGCCTGAAATCCCATTTCCTGATGCTGTTATTGCGAACTACTGATACTGCAAGTTATAGTGGGTAGGGCTCAGCGCATCCCTCTGCGAGACACAATGCTAATAAGGAACACCACCACCACCGCAGTCACTGCCCTGACTGCCACCGTCCTAGCTGTACTGCAATAAAGACAAGGGTTTGACTCCTGAGAATACTGTGAAACTACTCACTTATGCACGGTTGGCTACCAGCCTAGCGACTGACATGTGGCAGTTAGTTGGAAGGACCGTGTTGAAAGTAAGTAATGTTTTGAAGTAAGGATTTAAAAGATGTTAAGGTTCTGCATCTGTCAAATCTGTAGGAATGGGGCGGGGGGAGATAAAGCTTTTGTACAGTTTCTCTTACAGGTATCTGAACTTTAAACCATAAAATGCATATGAGAAGATAACATAAGAATTACAATACTAATCAGGCATGAAGACTGATTCTCTGAAGATAGTATAGCCAGTCAAGAAAGAGCAAACTATCAAAAGGAATTAAAGTTACACTGTACTGTTAAACTAGCTTGTGGAGTTAGATCAATACAGCATTGACAACATATTTCTATGCCAGGAACGTACAATAAAAGCATATGCTTTCATTGCGGCTTGATGTTCTCAGTAAAATATAAGCTGTGATAGTGCAAAGAACTGAAGGAAAAAATATCATGCTTATTTCTTAAAACAATATGTTAATAAACTAAAGACCTGAACTGATTCTAGGGGATCAAAGTGGTCCTGCTTGTCACTTGACATTGATTTACTGTATGAACTTGAGCAATTCATATTCCCCACACAAGTCTCAGGCTTTCATCCACTTATAAATTTGAAAACTGCTCTTGGAGATTTTGTTTTTTATGAAAAGCTTGAGAAGGGAGAACAATATTCCAGGGTGCAAATGAGGATGCTTTACAGCATAATAAATCATCAATAAATGCAAAAATAAATTGGGTGAGAAAAAAGTTCTGTATCTGGCAAATCCTTTGATCTTTTTTCACAGACTAGTTACAGATGGTTTGAAGGTGACACCATAAAGCACATAAGATAAGAACATACTTGCTCCTGAACTTCACCTTAAAATACTAGCTAAAAAAGTAGCAAATTCATGGCGTACAGGAGTCACTGAAGTTCTTCCAAATCTCACATGAAGGTTCTGCTTAGCTTTCTAAATAGGGAACATATAAAGAGGATATTACATGCAGAGCAACTCAATGATGGTGCGGTAGCCAGAAAAGTCCAGTAAGAATTACAAGAAAGCAAACACATGAAGATTTTCAAGATCAAAAGTTGTTCATTTGTGAAGTAAATGCCCAGTATTGTCTCTCAACTTCCTCCCTCATGCCTTTGCATGACACAATCAACAAGGCTTCTTTTGTATTATAAATTCTGCTTGATTGTACATTAATGCACTAGATAGTACTGAATCATCTGTTCTTGTCTGCAAGT
Source organism: Cariama cristata (assembly GCF_000690535.1). NCBI lineage: Eukaryota > Metazoa > Chordata > Aves > Cariamiformes > Cariamidae > Cariama > Cariama cristata. Next base: position 260,110 of record NW_009609992.1, read on the forward strand.
AGTGCTGAGGATTTACAGCTATACAAGCAGAAAGTTAGAAATGACATGTATGGGCAAAGTTGAAAAGAAGACAAGGTCATCCACAAACAGCAGTCCTGAAAGAAGGGAAGAAGTAATATTTTAAAGAGAAATAATTATGGGAAAGATATTAATAAACATATTGCAGATTTTCATTATATTCTGATCATTAAAACTGTTACCAGGCTTGGAATAGAAAGGTTTTGGTCTATTATCACTTAGCTCAGTATTTGGTGCATAATTTCAGCATTAATTTCTTTAGTGTCCAAGAATTATCTCATTCATAATGTGCCCCCTCTCTCAGCAGAGGCTCTAGCGCTGACTGCTGGCGAGGCCTCGGGAGTTTATACCTCAAGGCTGGGTGTACGGAGCGGTGTAGTGGAGCTCTCCGCAGTTCCTTTCAGGGTACAAGGCACAAAGCAGGGAACATGTTGAAATAAGAGGAATGTGAAGTCATAAATTAATGTCCTTTCAACATAAAGGGATAGAGAGATTTTGCAGAAAGCTGCTTTTTATCATATTGTGTTCAAGCAAAGCAAGAGCAGATCAGATCCTGAGTACCTGCTTTTTGGATATCGTGTGCAAAACAAAGGATAAACAAACTTCAGCCAGCAGCTTGATGATGCAGTTGCCGTCATTCAGTTAAGATTGAGATATTGTGATTTTAAAGCTACATCCTTCGCAGATCTTCTCTGTGGCCTTGGGATTTCTATATGCATTTTGGATGGCTCAGCTTGCAAAGATCTCTCTAAAGTTAGATGCTGTATATATCAGAGTTCAGTTCAGGAGTTCACTTACAACACTCTTTTCCCATTGAAATCAACAGGACTTATGGGTCTAATTAAAAATAAACACATATTTAAGTGCTTTCCTGTAGACCTACAAATTGCAAAGTATTGCAAAAAAAACACGCCAGGAGAGTCCCCTTGTTGAAGGTTCACACTCCTGGTTTAGTCACTCAGACTGGGCCTTCCTCAGAACCTTTATGGACAAATCTGGGAGTGACTCAGCGTTCCCCATTTTGGAAGGGAGAGTAAGATTGGGAACATCTGCTGAAGAAGATAAAACAAAACAAAAAAATCACCAACTCGCTTTCCTCCCTGGTTTTTCTCAGTTACACTTCTTCCCCTGAGCTGCTGCCTTAGTGCAAGTTTTGCCCCAATGTAAAAGAAGATCCACTAAACCCATTTTTTGTATCCTTGTTTCAAGATAAATAAGCCTCATGCGCCATCCTATCTGAAGTGTCATCCCAATCTCAGAGATTCATATCATATCCAGCCGGCTATACCATATCAGCATTGCTTTCGCTATTCTTTTGTTCTCAAAGGCATTTTGAGGTGGCTTCTACTGTAAAAAGAAAGAGAACAATGGTGTATCTTTGACAGACTGGAAACCAGCAGAGGGTAGGATGAGCAACGCCTGCTAGCTGGGGAGGTGAACAAAACAGGAGGTTTTGCCAGTTCTACAGAATGTGGTACCTTTGCCCCAGGAAAAAAAGATGCTTCAAAACAACCTAGTGCAATCTTTGCTGTGCAATGAACTGAATAAAGATCTGATATTGAATGACATTCCATCAAGAGCAGGAGAACTGACTTAACCAGGCAGTGCCTACTCAGCCTTCTTAGCAAGTACCAAACATCTTACAGCGATTACCGTCAGAGGAGGCATCTTTCTCTAATTCAGAATAATGTAAGCCCATCAGCTGAATATAAAATATCTGAGAGAGTGTTATTCTGACCTATGTCTGTACAACACTGGGTGTCACATTCTTCATATAAGTGTCTGAGGGCCCTCTGCGAAACCTGACTGGGTATGGTATTCAAGAGACACTGATAGACAATGCTTTACATATTAAAATAATGCAATTAGCAACTTCAAAGAAGTAGCTTTTGGTAACAAACATTTTTTAAGCTCACAGCACAGCTCTGTGATATAAATTTCAGAAATATTCTCACTTTGATCTGAAATTGTTTAACAAAGTTGTCATGGGCAAATTTACCTTTGTAACAACACTCTGCTGCTTGAGAAAAAGCACACTACAAAGGTCATCTATTCCTGATACAGATGTTAAAAAGGTCTTCAAAACCTAGCATATTCCTACTGTATCCCAGCACTAAACCATGTAAATTACTGGGTTTGCACCTGATTTCACAAGGTTCACAATCCAAGTCCGTATTTGATACACATATTCCAGTATAACTTGTGTATATAGAACACGTTATGATTTCCAAATACTAAAAACAGAAGTTAAAAAAATAAAATAAATAAAAAACCACTTGCCCAAACTTTGTCTTTTTCTGTGTCCTTAGATAAAGAGTTTTTTACCTGTTTCTCATGAGAAGAACCAACTACACCTACATCTTTATCATCTACAATTTGCAGTAAGAATTAACGATTTGATATCCAACTCTAACTTGTCCCCACTAAGCAGACAATAATAGCAAACACTATCAACTAAGCATTGGGTTTGTAAGTCATAGCAAATTAAATCAATCATAGCACCTTGAATTGGTGCTGTTATCAACATTTCCTGCAGCAGATTTTAGTTTTACTGAGGCAAATGGTCTTGAAGCATTTAAAGTAAAATAAAGAAAAATTTTTACATCACTGGAATAAACAGATATATTTTATAAAGAAGAAAAAAATTGTTCATATTACAATTGTTAAAAGTTTCACTGCAAAAACATGAGAATTTGAAAATACATATCACTTGCTACAGAATCGAACAGAATAACTCTGAAAAAATCCACCTAATAGTCATACCATATTAGAAAAAGAAATCCTTACCAGAAGTGGAATTCTATTAATTATTTGCTTTTGTTCAACTCAAAAGGAGAATGATATTAAGAATGTTTGGGGTAAATCACATATATTGCAGCAAATTAAGACAATGCTTATCAATAAATGAACACTAGTTTTGTGCTTCATGAATAAATTTAGCTTGTATTGGTGCCACATAACACAGGAACAGTACAGAAAAATGGTGAGAGAGGTACATGAAATCAGATAGATCATGACACATTTAAATCTTTTCTGGTTCCAGTTGGGTCAAAAGAGTTTTAGCACCAATTATTTTGGCCCAACTCTGATATATTCAATTGGCAGAGGCTCAGAGCAAATAAGCATGTGATTCACAAGTGAAATATTAAATGATGTGCAAATACATTTGCATAAACTGATTTGTATCTATGAGCGATGTTAATTACTTCCTTTGGTGTTAAAAAAAAAAAAAAATCCAAAAAATGTATCACACAGCATCGCTAAAGAGAAAACGTCACAAACATCTTGTGTCTGGAAGATATTACTGCCATTCACAATCTCATGTCTAAGTCACAAACTGATTTCATTTCTGTGCTAGAACAACACTGCAAGGGAGGAGGTCACTGGGACTTTTAAAATGGTTAGAGAGTATTGATTTCACTAGTTCACAGTAGAAAGCTCCACAGCTGATGAGAAATATATGAACACAAAAAAAGACCTTAACTTTGGTTTACATTTTCTTCTTACTGGAAGGGTCATCAGGATGGGTTTGTATTGTGACGGATGTTTAATATTATGTACTAATTTCAACACTTACAAAAAAGTCCTACATGATGATCACTCCTTGTCAATCCCATATGGTTTGCTGACAGAACATTAACTACACCTGGGTGTAATATGCTTGCATCAGAGTGAACTTGAACACAGTCAAATGACAACATACAAATTGCAAGACACATTAACAGACGGATATGTGTTTTAATTATGTATCTTGCCAGTGAAATAAAGATTCATTGCAAAAGCGACTTTTTCAGGTTCCTCAACAAATTTTACACCAGCAAGATTGTTATTGTTTACATTTAATTAATAGTTCTAGTTTTAATGGCCCTGTAGGTTAATAACATTAAAACATATTAACTTCCATTCATGAAATTAAAAATAATTAAATAAAATGTAAATTCATTAAAAGCCAACATGTAGATTTCTATGACACATTATCTCATCAGTTCACAAAATGTAATGGAAATTCTAAGGTCTGCAACCATGTACAAATAGGTGACGAAATGAAGTAGCCTCACTGCGGAATATTTAAAGGAGAAATTCCAGTAAAAATGAGCATAAGCTGATCCTATATAGTTTGCAAGTAATTCACTTCTATTGCCTGAGCATTTCATTAAGGCAACTAACATACCTAGTCTAAAAACGGTTACTGGCACAGTACAGATATTGGTGAAAACTAGCCAGCCTTTTTTTTTCCCAAATAAACAAAGTGGTCAGTATGAGGAATACCTACGAACACAGTTTTGACTGGAATGAGCTGCTGTAATTATCCCCTCCAGTGATTCCTTTTATTGTATGATCAGAACCAGCTCAAGTAATTAATTTATAGCTTTCTCTGCAACTATGATTAGCTTTCCTGTGATATTCTTCAATATTTTTTTCTGCCTGTGCTCAAGACATGTTCCCCTCAAATAAGTGGCCTTATCCTCACCTGTAATACACACAAGGACTTGGCATAATTAGTAAGAAATACGAAGTAGAAAATCTATCAATAAATACAAATATTCTATATCAGGCAGCCTAACCACATCTAAAATCAGTGTCATTTTTGTTCTCTAGATTATTATGCCCTCCATATTAATAGATATGTTCTACATTGTTTTCATTCCCTTCTTCCATCTCCATTTTTATTGTCCTTTTTGCACATGTTCTGAAAATGGTTTGGTACTTACAAATTTTATTGTAAGGTCTCACGTGGTAATTATAACTTTATTTAAATAGGTACTTTTAGGTATTGGTGCAGTTTGGGGGTTTTTTCTTCTGCTGTGTGTGTGTGTCTTCTGCTTAGAAAAAGACACATGAATTTACATTAATCTCACAACTCCCATTAACTTTTTTATAAACTGAATACTGATCCAAAGACCTAAAAGAAGATGCTGATATTCCAACTTCTGTCAGGTACCTTGTACCACCTGATATACCTATCTAAACATATACCTACTATGAACATTTTTGTCAGCAATATGGAAAAAAATTGGCCTTTCTTTAACCAAATGAAAGAAAGAACCAAAACCCCAGAAAAGAAAATTTATTGAATAGTCAAATTTATATATATACACACACACACATGCACACACAGAGATTCTTTTAAATATGTGTGTGTATATCTATCTACTGTTTTCTCCCCAAACTCCCATGCTCACAGACTTGAGAACAGTCCTTCTAATTACGCGAAGAACTATACGAGAGAATAATTTTCCTAAAGATTTCCCTCACATAATGGAAGATTTCAATATGAAATAGTTCTTAATGATGACCAGAACAGCATCATTTAAAATATTCCAAGGTTTCAGATGATGGTACAAAGATAATTCACTGTAAATTATCCCTACAAAGTATGTCCTCATTTTCAAAAGAAGATATAAATTATGTAAATCTTACGTGCTCATCTTGTCAGTCAGTTCTACATTTATGTCCAAACAACCAATTGTTCCCTAAAAACATGAGGGTCAATGCAGCCAGCAAGTATACTCGTATATAGTTTGACTAATGTATTTTAAATTATGTGAAAATGTGCTTTTCTGTGTTCTGACAACAGATACATACATGTGCACCTGCTACAGGAACGTATTTTTTAATATTCAAACTGAGGCTTTGAAAGCATCAAGTGGTATAATTTCTTCTTGATGTATCGATGCATTAAAAGGAATCATGGATGTAAACTTGGCCCCAGCAAGAAGAGACTTTATGTCTTATACTGGGCTGAATTTGATCATTCAGAAAAAGTTTGTAATAAAATGAAAGTAGTGTCAGGGGAGGAAAAAAAAAAAATAAATTTGTAACTCCAAAGAAGACCAAGATCTTCAGTAACGAAATGCTTCCACCTGAAATCTTACACCAAAAGCAATTTGAATGGTCAATAAATTGCAGTTCGAACTAGTTCATAAATACAGCAGATGTATTAATGCCTGCCTTTGTTTCCTTCACCCCAGTACTGACTTACAGGCATTTCCATCATTCAAGTGAAAGAACAAGGGTACTAGCATTGAGGAGGACTCTATTTCACCTCATCATTGAAACTGCTACATAGGAAAGAGTCTGACATTCACATAATACAAACCAAATTAAAATACTGGTCCCACAACACTGTTGAAATGCTGCTGAGAGTGGGTTCAAACAGCAAGGAGAAATTTGAGAAGGCAGATGTATCCAAGTTGAGAAAGGAAGAGAGAAGGAATAGACTGACAAAGAGACTGGCAGGTGCAAAGCGCAGAAACAAGGTATGGACAATTACGTGCACCACTACTTAGTTACAAGACCTGCTGTCAGATACACAGAGCAGGATTTGGTTAAAGCTGGAGTCATATTATTAGAAAACAACTGGAAGGTAAGCGTCTATCGTCTAAAAAATGGTAAAACACATTTAACATGTCTTCATTTCAATGAAGCCTTCCTTACTTTTTGTCCTGCATGCTCACTTCCTATGCATCACTGAAGAAGTCAGCGAAGCAATAAAATCATCAAAGTAGACCAGGACAAGATCTAACTTGTAAAGAACACTGTATTGCCTGGGGGGAGTGCAGAGTGGGTGGGACACAAGGTGCCATAGCACTGGAAGGAGGAGTACCTGGAGACACAAACAGTATAGGAATACATACAACTTTTGACCAATTTCCAGTAACGGACTGGGAATTCATATAAAAAGGAGACTAAAATACAAGCTAAAAATTAGAAACATTTAAAATGCTTTGCAAGCTTCTGTAACAAAGAGAATTAAGAGAGGTACTCTCAGAGTTTCAGGTTAAAATTAGTGTATTTTCTGAGACAAAGTCATAGTTCATTCTTTTACCAGTGGCCCAAAATGTGGCCCTTGTATGGGGCACAAAATTTCTTCCAGGCACAGGACATTCAGGGGAGGATATTTCTGGCTGTTTCTAAGTTAGAAGCTGTTCAGTTGAACAAAGATTTTGCATTTAATTCGAAGCTGACTGGAAAACATTATCAAGTTATCTCCTAACCAGATTGAGAATACAGCAGCAAAATCAAATCACGGGATGAGTTTCATGGTCTCTTACAGTAGTGGTTTAAATTTGCTAAAGTTAATGGTGTCTCTGTTGAATTACATCAGCTTTTTAGCTCTAAAAGAATATCGCAGTATAAACTAAAATATTACCAACTTCTTATCAGCAATCTGCTTTTCAGTGGCTGCAAGACCAGAAAGACAGACTATTGTTTTAGACACAGTCCAGTAAACCAAGCACTCATACACTCTCAAGAAGTCACAGCTCAAAGTAATCAAAAGGCCTGAAATCCCAGTAGATTCCTTGATAGTCCTGGATGTACTAAACAAAACACATTCACCAGAAACGATTGCTTTTATCTCCAAATGTTCTGAAATCTGTGATTATTCTTCTTAAACACTGATCACAGTAATCTAAATCATATACCTTCTATTTTCTGGCCTATTGCTCTGATGCTGAGCTAAAACATCCCTCTAAAACGTCTTGTATCTGCCTATTTATACACGTAGAGGACTGAGAGCAGCAAATGTCTTGGTTTGCCACTGACCGCCCATTGGTTTGGGATGGAATTCCAAATGCCAGTTTTTGTGCTACAAAACACCGAACAGTCCCAACTACAGGTCTCTGAAACTCTTTCATCTGACTCAGTGCCATAAATCACAGAGAATGCAGGGCTGGGAACCAGAAAATCTCAACATTTAGAATTCCACTTTCTGGAGTTCCAGCCAGCTATAAGCTTGATGAGCGAGGTCTGCATCTATACTTTCCATTATTGGCAAGCACAGGTTTTCCCTGGTATTTATCCTTGTGCTAACTGCCTTCACAGGATTCCACAAAGAATCAAGTAGGCTACTGCAGGGCCTCGACACATATGGATGTGTGTACCCCAATTTCAGCATTATGTTGGTCTTGTCAAAAATAGAATGCCCCTGGCAATGCAATTCTTTAAAAAGTAAATTTGGAAGGAATAACAAATGGTAATTAATTGCCTCAAATAAATGGCTCTGGACTGAGTACAAACCAGTCTGATTATATAACAAATAAAAACACCTGCCTGGGTGGTAACCCAATTCATAAAGTTGGGCAGACAAAAAACTGATAAACAAGTTCTTTGCTGTCCTGCACTCTTCCTTGTGAATCGTATGTCGCTCAGCCTAAGGCTTTAGCTGATTTATACAGGCAGACAGAAAAAAGAAGACAGCTGAAGAATACCTAACTTTCCCTCCCTTTGCTGCAATCCAAAGGGGAGCAACATTGGAACCAATTGCCTTGTGTTTTTCAAAGAGGAGAAAGAGAGATGCTCTATTTACATTTGCTTATACTTCACAATGAAAAAGGTTGTGGGAGTGAGCTGACAAAAAGCAGAAAGCCTAATTCCTACCCACTAAGTAACTGATTGGTTTTGCAGGTATTTGAAAAGCAGATGAACAAAAGCAGCAGTGGGGATTGGGTTTCGTGCAAATAAGATGGAAACTGAAAAAGTTCTACTGTCTACCTCCATAGGCATGTTGTTACAAAGAGTATTTAAACATAAAATGTCACATAATTCATGTACAGTTTGGCCTTCCTCACCAGCTTCCCTGGGGTGTTACTGATCTCTAATCTTCAAAGTACTGTGACAATCTAACCTGACCATATGAATAGCACATGCCATGAAATCCTGTCAACCAGCTCTGTACCCAACCTAATGACTCCCTGTGGTATTGCTATGGGGTGTCCCACGGATACGGCCTCCCTTCCCTCCATGCTGGTTCTCCGACGCTGCATTAGCTTCCATGCGCGCTTCTGCTAGCCAAACAAGTGCTGCAGAAGAGAACACCTGACAACTCCTGGCCTCTTTTCCTGCTATTTTCACCCGTGCAATCCCAGGAAAACCGCTGAGTTTACTCAAACTTACATAGAACAGAATTTAGCTCAATCACTTTCTTTTCTATTGAACATGTTTTGTTTGATCATAACAAATCAACACAGTGTGATGTAAACCAGCTGATCTTAATCAGAAGTGTACTAAACATCCATTTCACATCTGCATATATTGTTAGGTTCCTGCCTGCTCTGCGTGCACAATTTAATTAGATGAGTAATAAATGTGTCATATTTATCTATGGTGTAAAACATTTGACCACAGTGAATTTCCATCCTTGATTTGTATTATTCACAGATGGCTTATTATGGCTAACAATGTTTACCTATTTATCTTTAAAAAAAAAATATTAATCTTCTTTCACTTACATTGATTTGTCCAATTTTCTAGGAATGAAATACAATTAACCACAAATAAGAAGAAAAAATTCAAAGTTGACTGATGAGATGCTGTTTTAAGACAATCAGTTCAATTATGCTAAAAGCATTCTCTCCTTGGTGCAGCAGCACTTCCAAAATAAAGCCTGAATTGCAACAGGAGTAATGTGAAAACTCAACCAAAAGTTTGAAGAAGGATTTTCCACATATTGTCATTTCCTCTGTTGGGCAGTGACTGAGTACTATACATAGCCAACATAAATATTTGTTAGAATGGTTTCCTTGGTACAATAATGAAAAGTATTAATAAATTCTTAATAAATGCATTTTCTGAAAAGCTTTTTTTTGTTTGTTTTTAAACAGAATTGAAAAACTTGAGTTTTGGATATTGAAGTGATTGTGAAAGTCATGCTAGTAACAAGGGAATACACAAAGGCAAACTCCAGTTTAAAAATACTGGTCTGCATGATTACACACAATATCAAAGCTAGTCTTCTCTTCCGACTCAGGCACTGGAGCAGCCTCACTTTCTCTGCACCGACTGTAGAAAGAGCCCAGGAAAACTAAACTCGGAGAACATTCAGGGAAGTATTGCTGTGGGCTTGCCACTGCTACGTGCTACAGCTGAAGACTGAATACTGGACTAGAAAAATTTTTGATTTGACCCAACACAGCCATTGCTCTGCTGTTACATTCTCATATACAGTTCCTCACTGGGAGATTTACTTCTTTCCTGTCTCCCCAGGTGTCAAGTTGTATGCTAATATGTTTGAAAATCTGTGCTTAGGTTCCTAAAATGTTAATTCAAAACTCACTAACTGAACAATTCCTTTGAATTGAATTGGGTTGGAATTAGGCCCAATGAACTTCTCTACTTTCAAAAATCATAATCAAGAATAGAACTGACTAGCACCAACGTTTATTATACAGCCACTGGACACAAATGCATTCAATACAATCAAGTTGCTACTTCTCATGTTTTAATTATAGGAAAAGCATTGTAAAAGTCAGACTTCCATTAAAAACAGGCAGTTTAACAAGACCTAATAATAAAATTTTTATCAATAGGAATATTCAAAATTAACTTTCTGTCTACACATTAGATTTTAAATAGTAGGTTCTTTTCTCTGGTGATCTAATTTAGGGTTTGGTATCAAACAATGTTTCAAACACATAAAAAACCTCCTATGGTAAATTTTTATGCCTAATGTTTTCCAGCTGGTCTCTAATAACTATTCCTAATTGTACATGTTAAAAAGTGGATTTATGAATCTCAATTAGACTGGTTTTACTTATCCTACAGCAATTTTCAACACCAAGACTATTTCAAGATAGAAAAAAGTTTTATGTGGGTGACAGAATAATTATGAAAATAAAAGAGAAAATGCTTTTTATACAACTTAATTCTCAGTAATTCTATTTCAATAATCCAAAACAGAAAATACAGCATGTAATAACAATTTTGGGAACTTTGTTCATTCCACAAGTTACAAGGTACTTTTATTACCAGCATATTCAGCTTTGCCCTATTTTTAACATAAAGATTTACATCATTCTCAGTGAATCTATTATAATTTTCCTTGCAAACTTAACATCCTGATTCAGCAAAGTATTGAGATACAAGCTTACTCTAAGCACACACTGAAGACCCCAGTCAATGTAAATTTTCCTAAAATTCATGCAGGGCAGCTTCAGCAAAGTTGTTAAGTGTATGCTTATCTTTAAAGTTTAATGTGACTAAATCTTCAGCAGGCACCCAGGTAGCCATTTCACTAACCATTTTGCTGACTGGTGTTATGAAAGAAAAGTTACAATAACAATACAGCCTTGCAAAACAATGGCTTCCCTCCCTTGACTAATACATACTCGAATACCAGTTCTAACTTGGCCTCAGTATAAACGTATGCTATACAAAATTTTCTGTCATCTTACTGTGAAACGTATTCTTAAAGAGACCCCTTACCTCACCTCAGTTGCAGGTCTCATTAGAGGGCTTTCCAGTTAGGATTCAGATATTCAACAGTATTAGTCACATCTTTGCATGAGTGTTATCCATCACCCACAGAAATTTATGCAAAATTAGTAAACATGACTACATGGCTGCAGTGCCATGTTTACAAAAAAGCAAAGCTTCCACAGTTTAATAGGAGAAAAAGATTTAAGTCACAAACTGTTTTAGATTAAAATATATCCCATATATGTGAAGAAACTTCTGTGACAAACATTTTTTTATTACTATCTTCTACAGCTTTCCCAGATGGCCAGGTAGTGGCTATTCCTTGGGGGTCACCATATGCTCTACAATTAGTGAGTCATGTCTCTGATTAACATTCAGATCTCTGACAAATGCCCATGAAACCAGAGCTGGAGATCAAGACCCTTATGCATCAAAGAGGGAAAAAGAGGCTCTTCTATGGCAAATTCTGAAAGTCAAAGTCATTATACCTAATGTAATAGCTATGAATATTCTCCTTGAACACTTATTCTAGCCAAGACAATGGACCAGCCTGTCTTACTTCTGCAAGTTTCTATTCATTGCTAGGCTGAATATAGACAGAAGAATGCTATTTTTACAACATTACATTACAACATTATCTGTTGTTGCAGCCAAACACTTTGGCTTGAAAATTTGACTTCAGATATGTGTTAAGTAATGCACAATAAATTCTCATCTAAAAGACAAAAAAAGAAAAAGAAATGCTAGAGTGCATGCAAAGCTGTGCTCCAGGCACAGAATAGTTAACACATGCCTGCTGTCCACTCGACATTTTCCTTAAAAGCTGCTGTGAAAAAAAATCAGATTTCTCCCCAGAAGTATTATGATTGAAAGTAGCAACTTGAAAACAGCAATGTTTTTATGGGCTCCTGCGAAGAGGATTCTCCAGTGCTCAGTAGGGCGAATCCAACCTTCTCAAAAATACTGATCCCATTATTCAGTTTTGGTAATTAAAATGTTTTCTAAATGATCGTTCCCCAGCAGGAGGAAATTGATTAATTTTAATGCATTATTGTATTTTATCACGGAACAACTTTTCCTTTTCCTTTTGGTTTTTTTTCCTCCTCCTCTTGTTCCCACCATTTGCAGATGAATTATTTAGATATGAAGATTTGTCTATTGTATTTGACATGAAGCTTTAGGGAGTAAGTGAAGAAACCCAAGGAGTGCCTCATCATTTGCAAGTTCAATTTCTTTCTATTTGGATATTGATTAGGAGAGCATATATCACGAGGAAGTGGCTTGACTAAGGGAACATAGATCTAAATGACTTTAACAAAATTTACATATTTAGAAATGCATTTAAGGGTTTCATTTTTTAGGGCTGCTTTTTTAAAACAAGTTGTTTGGTTTTGTTTTGTTTTAAATCAGGCCACAGAACCTTATTTAATTTAAATATATTTGAACAACGCTATGAGTATCATTTACAAACGTAGTGCCTTTTATTTAGGCCTAAACTCTGAGCCTTTTAAAACACAGCTATTGACTACAGTTGGTTTTGGGTTAGGCTGTTAATTACTTACATGAGTAACTTGAACAACAACAAAAGATGAAGAAGCAGACACCTGGATAGCTAAGTTCAAACACTGGTTCAAAACTAGATCCTGTCCCATCTGAATGGGAATTCTATCACAGCAAGCAACATTTTAAATAATTACAATTATTTTGTGTTTGTGTTCATCTTTTGCAGTACTTAAATTTGAGTAGAATCAATGATGCCACAAATGAACTAACATTAAATAGTTTCTTGAAACAGTGTTTCTCCCACTCCCAACAATTTTTTGCTTTTTACAAAGGCTTCTGCTTGATTAGAAATTAAAAGAAGGAAAGTCCAATATGATTTTATCAGACAATAAAAGTTTGCTTACACATCCCGATGAGAAAATTGATATATAATCAGATCTTCTGGAATGAAACTGTTATCATTCAAGGGCACAAAATATAGCAACAAACTGGAACAGAACTAATTGGCTTTGGACTTAGTAGCAACTGACAAAAGTCACCTCAACAAAATTATGAGAAATGAGCAGGGTAGACTGGTCTATAGCCAATGTAAGACTAATTCGCCTAGGGATGCATACAGTACTCACAAGAACTTTGCACAGGATCTTGGAGCACTCTACAAATATGTTAAGATTAAAAAAATATCAGGACTATTAGTATTCCCAGAAAATATAAGGCACTGATACTAGAGGCAGTCTTTGACAAAGCCAGGAACAGGCTTCACCTTTCCTGATTCTGTAACACATCTCTTTTATGGCCATAGATTTATCCAATAAACATCAACCATAACATTTATTACTTAATATCAAATTTACTAAAGTGCTTCAAGGTCTCAAGCAGAATGAAGGCCTATATATTATGTAAAGACATTCAACGAAACTGTTTGTCCTAAAAAACTTACTGTCCTACATATCTCTGATGAAAGTCCCGTCTTCAAAAGAACAGCAAGACTTCAGTGCAGTTGAGTATCTCAACTACTAGCACTTCCCATCATTGTGGATTTAGTTTGAGTTCAGGTTTGAAACTCAGCTCTGATAGAGGCTGAAAACAATAAAAAGTGGTGTCTTTCATACAGCAAAGTTATGAATACATGTTACAATACACTAGTGACCGAAACAGAGGTTACATTACATTTTTGGCGTACACTGTATAGATGTAAGTCTTGTGTACAATTAAAAAAAAGAATATTACAGTATGAAGGAGAATGGCATGAAGACCACCTTATTCTATTTCCAAACAGCCTAGTATCTGATGCCTTTGAATAATTAGTTTTAGCTAGACGAGAAGAATTCTTTGTCCATTATGAATTCCTGCATAATGAATAACAAGATATTATGCTAATGCAAGAAAATACTTATTTGTATCAATGTGTAATTTTTTTTGTATGACAGGCAACATGCAACACAAGACTTCTTTTAATTCATACACAGATGTCCAAGATGTTAGCTGGAAAGAACAAAAGAGTTTGACTAGCAGCTGAGGTTTCAGTATGAAATGCAAACACTCAAGCACTGCTTGCTCTTTGAGTGGATCAGATGCTCTAAATGGGGATCAAACCTGCTCATAAGATTTATCTCACTGTGGCTTAAGAATTTACCTGAAGTGACATAACTTTTTAAGGCTGCATTCTTCTCACTGCTAACTAGAACAATTCATGAGAGCAGATGTACTAACCCTCACACAAGGAGTCAAGTTTATAATTTATGACAGCCTCCTAACAGTGATATTTTTATGCATGCTAACTTATACAATTTCTTCTCCAGAACTCTAATGCAAGAGTTGTTAAGACTTCATATTACTTTTCATTTCTCCTACTCAATGTAATAAACAAGCGATACGCAAGCACTCCAGAATATGGAAAAGAAGCACTTTTAGTGAAAAAAAGTAACCTTTTTGTAAAGAGTGTCAATGTTCCTAAATGGGTTCACTGAAGTAAATCCAGTGCTAACGAATGTATAATGTTGTCGCTTGGCAGTGGCAAAAAGAGAAAACAAACAAACAAAACCTACCAAAAAATTTTTTTAAAATCCCAAAACAACCCAGAAGCATTAACAAGAACTCTAGCAATGTCTTCTAGTTATTAGAGCATTTATGAAAGAATACCGGGCAGGTTGGTTTACTTCTCCGTGTCAACTGTTAAGTCTTTAATTCATCCGAATTTCACACAATCACAGAATGGTTGAGGTTAGAAGGGACCTCTGGAGGTCGTCTGGTCCAACTCCCCTACTCAAGCAGGGCCACATTGAGACAGTTGCCCAGGACAATGTCCAGGCTCCAAGGATGGAGACTCCACATCCTTGGAGTTTTTTAAGATTACATCCTTGCTTTGTATGATTACCTTCCTAGCTTTTTGAAATTTGTAAGTGCCTAAAATACATCTACATACCCAAATACTGTCTTTCCAGAATTTTATGTCCTCTTTTTTACTACTTGCTCTTCTAGAATTAAGTTGGATTCCTTTCACTTCCTCTACTGACCCTCTTTGGTGCTGTCACCAGTGAACTCCCAAACTCCTATTATTCCAAAGACCAATGAGGTGTCTGTTGACTACCAGATCCTCAAAACCCAAAAACAAACTGGAAAGCTGCAACCGAAAGGCAGCTGGGAATTGCACTGCTGAAGGCAGACACAGACAAACTTGGAGAACATCAGGCAGGTGGTAGCAGTCCACAGTGGAGTGGGAGCACACAGGCAGCAGGATCTGTTAAGTTTACAACAATGGCCAAACTGAGGCCACGTTCCGTCATGAAGTGGAAAAGTAGCACTGAGACACCAGTCCTTCCACTTTCTGGGTGCTGCTTCAAGCACAATTCAGCAGGCCAGAACAATCA
>NW_009609992.1:275730-277947 GCF_000690535.1 Cariama cristata
AACAACATTTATGTATCCCTTCAGGTAAATACAGTGTGCTATATTACTAAAATTCACACCACAACAGCACTTTTGCAAGCTCAGAATACATGTCTGCCTTCACCTTCAGTAGTTTGTACATTGGTAGGCTGTGTATGAAAATCAGAGCCTATTTCTTTCTAGAGTACGTGTGCAAACATGTTTCCTTTACAAAAGTCAACAGAACTTTGAGTCTATATTCTGATTCCAGTGCACATTTTAAGTAGCTCTCCTGTTTTTCAAATGTCTGCATACAGAAGAAACAACCTAAATTTAGTTTTCTATTACACAGAGAACACAGGCCCTAAAATTGTCCTCTGCTTAATGTCCTATTAAGCTGCCCTTCAAGTAGAAAACTTAATCATTAAGCAAAGACTAAAAGAATGCTAGGGTGGATAAGACAAAAGAAAAACCTCCAGGAAAATAAGACAGCAGGGAAAAAAACATCTGCTAAAAAAGTTAGGAGGATGCCTGGATTATCTAGAAATTATCAGTGTTAAATGCAGGATGTTAATCAATGCAGCAGCATCCTGCTAACTATTTCTCTTAGTCTCTCTTTCTCTTTCTGTCAAGCAAAAGGATTTTGCACACCATACATGGACCTGATTCCTCACCTTACCATACTCATTTAACTCAATAATTTCTGGGTGAGCCTCTTCTCTGTTGCTGAATTTTTAGTTGTCTCTTTGTCCCCTCTTGTTTGTTTTCCTAATTGTGTTTGTTTTTCTTGCTGTTTTCTATATCTAAGTGACTTTCCGTATCATTCCTACCCACACGCCTCTGCCTGCCAAGCTATTTTCCATTGCCTTTCTTGTTTACCATTATTTACCCCTTATTCAGAGTTCCCACATTTTTTGCATGTCACAGATCAGAGCAAGAGGAACAAGCTCAGTTTCCAGGCTGCACTCAGAACGTCCACAAAGAAATCCATGGAACATATTGTGAGAAATAAATTTCACTTACATCTTTATCAGCTGAAGTGGTACAATACAAATCAAAAAGAAAGATTAACAAAAATAAAACTTTTCAAAATTCCTGTGGATTGGAATGGACATAGCAGCTGCCTCAACTGTTAAGAGCATCCACTGCATTCATTAGTTTGTTAACTGACACTTTGCTATCTTCTGACCACAAATAGGCGATGGCATTTTATGTCAACAGACCTCAGTTTACACAAATCACAACTTCTGCCCTGAAGAGTTTATAGTCCAGTGCTAGGTAACAAGTGGATGGATCCTCTCCTGCAGGATCAGGTACAGGAAGTACCATGCGAACGAGTTTCCTTCCATTTGCAGCATACAAATCTTTCTGTATATTTGACGATCATTATTCACTATAAATGAATATTTTGTAAATATTTACTGCTGTTGTAATTTCTGTGACTTATTCCCAGTAGCCTTCACTGCAGACTGCACCTAATCAATCTGCAATTGCTACGCAAATACATCCTATGGGCTATGTCTTCCCTTTCAAATACGAAATACATAATTAATGACAGATATAATGGCACCAAAGACTACAAACCAAAGGAACTTCTCACTGGAATTTACACTTACCACCACCAAAGAAGACTGATTTGTTGGAGTACTTGCTTTTCCAGTTTTTTGCAGTCTTCTGGAAAAGTGATTATTAGTAGTTCTAGTCAGTGACTGTAGTTACTCTACTTTGCTCCTCAAAACAAAATTCTACATAACTAAGTACAATGATATTTCCTGTTGTAACATTATCTGGCAATAGTTAGGGCTACATCCAAAAAAATCCTCATTCAGGGAAAGCTTACAGTAAAACGGAAAAAACATGTACTCTATATAAGATACATGCACAGCTCTATCCTTCTTTAACACTACAGCTATCAAAATCCATCATATCTAAACTAAAGCTCAGAGTTACAAATGGTAATTTTCAAATCTGCTCATTCATTCATTTACAATAAAGTTTTTTGTCTTTTTACCTTTCTTTACAAGTAAAATGGAAACTAGGCATTATTATGAACGGGTGGGATTCATCTCACCAGATTTGAGTAATCCATTTTGAGGACTAGCAGACTACCAAGGACTACTTTTGACTTCCTTGGAGGAAGGAGGCAGGCATCATATCCAGAAGGCAATTCATCCTAAAGGTGATACTATCTGCAAAAATAAGCCTCCAAATGTCTAATCCCTTTGCAAACAAACACTGGTATAAAACTCTTCTTTCCCT
>NW_009609992.1:277978-283980 GCF_000690535.1 Cariama cristata
CCTAGCGTTTCAGTGCATGACTAGTCACACGGTGTTTTGTAGAAGGCAATGCATAATAACACTGAGAAGTAAATTTTCTGATGCTTGAATTGTATCTATAAAATAACTGATTGGGCCTGCTTGGTTGATAAAATGCCTACCTGAAATATGCAGAAAAAAGGAAATTAGAAGAGGAGAAGGGATGAAGAACATTGCTGCATTGGACATTTTTACTAAGTTTGAGAAATGGTAGGTGTTATAACTTTAATGGTTTTGATTTGCCTTATCCATTTTAACACACAGAGTTAATACGATTTCAAATTAATCAGCCAGCACTTCTTTAAAGTGATATTTACAGCTTTTACATTTAAATGAAGGCAAACAAAAGTATAATTTATGCTATAATAATGACATATAAAGTATCATTGTTTTAATTCTTTAATAGAATTACGCTAGCTGTGGCAAGTAGATAAAACCCCTTTGAATAGTGAAACATTGCCATAGTTTGTCTTGTCAAGGCTCCTGCTTCTAAGAATATTTATGATTTTACCACTCCTTGAGAACCATAAATGACACAGCATGTCAATGGGAGAATTTTAATCTCAGTCTGGATATTTCCATCCAGAACTAGAGTGTAATTCAGTCTCCATCCCCAGATAACCCCAGCCTTTCTCCTTCTACTGCTAACAAAGGGCTTAATACTGGACTTCCTCCTGAGAAACAAATTCTATACCTTGTGCTAACCCCCATGACTTCGCCAAGACTGCGAGGAATGAAAATGAATGCAGAATTTCATTGTGAATTAAGAAAGCACGAATCAGATCCCGGTGTACAAAGTGCAACGGCAGTTTTCTGGAGTGACTGCCTGTCAAGTAGGTACTAGACTATGATGCACAACTCATTTGACAAACTGAGTGTCAGTGAAGTCACCTACCAGTGTCCTACGCTGCTACCAAAAGTATGTTGGCTGCTAAATGACTTTACATTCTTTTTTCTTTTTCTACTGAGCTTATTTTAGAAAGGTTGTATATCAATCTGGAAAGTGCTGTGAACATGATGTTATCATAATGGTACCATATGCCAGTCGACTACTTACAAATCATCCATGCTTCCCTCACTTGGTAGATTTTAAAAGCATGATAAAGAACTTGATTCTCCTCATGCTTACGCTGGCTTTGTATCAGTATCCTTCCATGTTTTATGCTGGACAAAAGAAGGGAGAAATAATTCTACCAAACCCTCTAAAAACCTTTGAAGGCTCTTAAAATGGCTGCGTCAAATGGCAGTTTTTACTATTCGAGTATTTGTCTTAAAAGCAGATGTGAGTATTAAGGATTCCAACCCTATGAAAAATAGAATATGCTCCCAAAACACCTTATCTAGGTGTATAATCTATAGAAATAGGTCACATCCTTTAACTAAAGAGCTTTGGAGCTTTTCATTTGCCTTCCTGTTTTGGCCCCTTAATGAGGCAACTGTGAATTCCAATATTCTACCTGATAGTTTCTGTATAGCTTTTTCCTACCTTCTCTGTTCCAGAGAAAGCAGTTTTTCATGTGTTCACAACACTCCATAAACCTTGCAAAAAATCATGTACCATAAGACTTGCGATAAAAACAGGAGGTTAGCAAAAGTCTAGACCTTAACAAGGAATCCAAGAAAAAACGTTAAGGAAAACTTCAGCTGCACATCTGAACTTAAAGAAGAACCTGGACCTATTTCCACTCATATCTACCAGTTAAATTTAAAAAAAAAAAAAAAAAGAAGGGAGGAGGGGGGAAGGATTTGTTCACAAATTTCACACTTGACTAACCTTTAAGCTGTCATATTCTGGCAGTTCTCTGGTGCTTTAAAATATCTTTCAGAGTGACTATTAGTGCTCATAAAATGTTTTGCATTGTAAAACCTAGACAATGAAGTATATGAAGTTAGAGCACAAAACTCTTTTCACTCAGCTACTGTGTCTTACTCCTCTTCCGGGCAGAGCACATCTCTAGCAGTGAAGCTGATTTCAGTCTCATTCCTATTCATTCATTGGTCTTTATAGTCAGGCTGTTACTAGGAGAAATTCTCAGTGCCAGTTTTTATTGCAAAGGAAAAAGTTAGGCCTACCAGTTCTGATCTTGTTTGCAATCTGGTGCAAGTTGGATGTGCTCTTCTTTCCTGCTGCATTTCTGTGAGCAGACTAAGTGGTGACCTTCATCTTGTATCTCTCTCCCTCTCTCAGAAAGAAGCTTTCATACAAATTTCAATACTTTCCCTTTAGAGCAGCAGCCAGACAGGAGAAACTGCCTGGAGGGTTTAGCACTACTGTTCATATACGACTGTCTGTAAGCCCACTTATCTTAGAGAATTCTGGACTTCTCTTTGGACATCCTGACTGAATATCTTAGATTCTCTTGGCTGTAGCCCACTGTTTTACAGTTACTGAGTCTGATCTTAACAAGGGGTCTCTTCATGAATTTGGTACATAATCTTTAATTCCTAAGGTAAGGATCACATTTTGTAAACTCTTAAACAAAATTCTTCCTCTCTATATGCATACACCAATTGTACATCACTCAGGAATCACACAGAAGTATCATACGGCTGAATTCATCTGGCAATCTTTAAAACTGATTCTATCTGGGATTTGTCTCTTTTGAGAGTAGCTCTTTTAATTTTCTACAAGCTTTTTCATCTCTCTCTCCTTAACATACAGAACTTCCTCACCAAGGTTCCAATCAGTTTTGTGCAAAGTACCAATCGCTACTGCAGCATGGTCAGCCTGTGCAGCACAGAACAATGAGGTTGAATTTTTTTCATCTTTTCCATTAACATCTGAACAATCCTTTCTAGGGGTAACTCATTTATTCACAATGGTAATTGTAACTATTTCCTTAATCCCAGGTTTTACATAGTAGTCATTTTTAGCAATATGTGAGACAGCCAGGGAAGGACGCAGTTGCCTACACAGGGATGCCAAGCGCTATTTGAGACACCTCAGGAAAACCAAGATACCTGCATTGGGCACCAGATACGACATAGGTCTTGCAGGACAACTGAGTGTTGGTGGAGCAGCAACTAGAGACCAGGTAAATACCCGGGAGAACCTAAGATGACTGCAAGACCTGAATCCTACCTGCAACTACAGCATGGTCTAAAGTCCATCACCATCAGCGGAGAAATTGCCAGTGACTCTGGCTTTGAACTGGAACTAGACTCTGACTCTCGCAGTGTCGCAGTTCCCTTTGCACAGATACGCCAGGGAGAGAGGGGCAGTGTAAGGAACCCCATGCCTCCCAGCGCTCCTCTGCGAGACGCGGCGAGAATTGCCATATTTGCATAAAATGACAATAAGAACGCAGTGTGTAAATGAGTAATTCAAACCCAAAGTGGTACAGAAGGATAGCTTGTGGGAACTCACCGCACAGTCTCTATGCCCCTGAAAGTACACAAAGGCCAACAGTAAGCATACACGTTGTGATCATTCAAATATTAAAACTAGTACAGGTACCATAGTTCCACGTGCCCCAATGCCTGCAGCCCCCATGTTTTAAGAAAAAGAGCTTATACCTTTTATATAAAGTTACTGTGAACCGTATAAAGTCTCCATTTAAATTCCCGCCCCAGAGATTTGCACAGCAGTACTGCAAAAAGTAGTAATTACATAGAAGCTTTTTAATATGCAATGGTATGCAGCATTTCTCTTTTTAAGCTGAACAACCAAAGTGGTATCATAAATATTATATTTAAATAGTAGCTCAAACCACATGGTTTTGAAAACAATAACCAAGCACATGCTTTGCAGGAGCACAGAATTAGAAATTATTTCATAGACAAGGATAAAAGGTTTGCAAGAATTGTGATCACGGTACAGAAAAATAGTTTATACAGGCTGTACTTGAAGGTACATTCGCAGTTCCAATATAATTAACTGTTTTCAGAGATTTATAGTTTAGCTGTATGCATTTGCTTAAATATTAATTCTGCTGCCTAGTGTTTAAAGCATGATGGATTATTCAAAGTAAAAATGGCTGAATGCCCCATTCATAGTAAATATGCTTACAGACATGCAGCTTATCAAAAGAGAATATTGGCTTCTATTTGATACCTTTGACTATTAATTTATATTTCATTGTAAAAACAAGAGATCAAATTAGTCCTTTTTCAGTAAGCAAAAAATGGGAGCAACATAATGCAGCCTCATATTGTATATTTTACCTCAGCCAATTTTTATCCATTTTTAAATAAAATTACAATATTTTATAAAGTAGACAACTGGGTGACTGGAAAGAAAGACAACAATCAAATTTTATTTTGAAAAACAGATAGTGACCACATGACCATTTTCAATGTTTCATATGTTATGAAACATTTTCACTGCAAAACTTTTACAATTCTGTAAAAAATTTATTCAAATATTAACAAGAAGCAGAAAGAAAACTAAGTTCAACAGCTTGAACATTGAAGAAGTCTCCAGAGGTTGTTACCGACAAACAAGAACTCATGCACTTGCATTGAAACTAATTTTGCAAACATGTATCATTGTCCTTAAACACATGTGCTTATTAGTATTTATTGTCCTAATGCAAAGCCAATTCAGGTGCCTCACACTAACAGACTCCAGACCAGGTCCCATGAACGTAAACCGGTTCATAAGCTTTTGCAAGACCAGATCCTCAGTCTGTAAAAGATCACATGAAATCAAATCCTCTGATGAGACCGTTTAGTTGGTTTATTTGCCTTTATTTAACACTACCATAAGCAAGGCAATACACCTAAAAGAATCCATCCATCCCAGAGACATTACTCTGGGAAGGAAAACTTGTGGGATTTAATCAGAAAGTGGATGTGTAAGGAAGGTCCAAACAGAGAGAGGGACAGAAAAGCTCTGGCTGCACTCTAAGAGAAGTCCAAGTACGGGAAGGATTCGGATTGAGATTTGTAAGAAACCTCCACAGAATTACTTAGCCCCATAATGTGAAATTAAGAGACACAACATCCAATCACCTGACTTGAGATTTCTATTACCAAAATACAGGACTGAGCATGACGGGGGGGGGCAGGGGTCTCCCCCATGTGACAGGATATGGAAGGTAGACAGGCTGCTACATTCCAGTTAATTTGTATGTTACGTATTTACAATCTAAACCAGGAGGTAATAAAGATACAAACTGCAGACTTCCTTTTAGTTAACTCCGGGCTTTCTTCCTGCTGGAGGGGAGGACAGGGGCTAACCCCAGCCTTCACAGTATTTTGTGATCACAGGCTTTATTTAAATCTCCAACCTCTGTGACACTTTGAGAGATGGCTGCCTTGGTTTCACAAAATACTGATCCTCTGCCCACCTCTCTGGGCCAAACAGATGCCCAGTGCTTGCCGATGAATATTAATAAACACGCGCATCAGAACTGTGTGCTGTCACCTGAGGATCTCAGCTGAGCACTGAATTTGGGAGCTGATGTCCTGACACTCCTAAACTTCTTTGTTAAGAACCATCTGGCAGGGTTGCCAGAGCCCTTCCTAGGCAGAAGAAGGGGCTGTTTGGCAGCAGTGAGTAGCACCAGCAAAAGTGAGATTCCACCAGCTCCCCAGCCTCGAGAAACGGAGGCGTCACTCACACATCGCATCCTACAACTTCTCTCTTGTGCCTCTCCCTACCCGAAGACCCTCTTCGTTAGCAGCCCTGTTAAGTACAGCCAAGGGAAGCCGCTACAACCCGACCGCCCGAGACTCCACTCGCCCGCGCAGAGCAGCAGCCCGAGGACGGGGACACGCGGGGACCGAATCTGCCTCCCGCAACCCGAAGAAAGTTCGTGCCGACACAACACCCCAGTAAACCATGCGGCGGGGGGGCGGCTTCTGAGAGAAGCGCTGACAGGGGAGATTCCTAATCAAGCCGTAAGATCTCACCCACGCACATATCTCCTAGATCAGCACTTCCAAAATCACCAGCGAGAACCCAAAGGAAGATCGAGGGAAGGGACAGAAACGGGAGGCTGGAGAGAGATTGCCTCTCCCCGGCTCGTCCTGGATGCCTG
>NW_009609993.1:0-3074 GCF_000690535.1 Cariama cristata
ATAATAGTTTGGAAATAATTAATAAAATATCACAAACATTCTTGCACCAGATTCTTGTCATGTCCATCTCAACGACAGATAACT
Organism: Cariama cristata; assembly: GCF_000690535.1. Classification (NCBI taxonomy): domain Eukaryota; kingdom Metazoa; phylum Chordata; class Aves; order Cariamiformes; family Cariamidae; genus Cariama; species Cariama cristata. Next base: position 85 of record NW_009609993.1, read on the forward strand.
TGCCCCATGCGATCTCCCATTCCTGCCAGAGCCCAGCTCCAAAACAGCAAACGTCCAGGGATTGATCCCAAATCAATGATGTCAGGAAGGAAAGCTATTGCTAGCCTAGAGCTTCTCTGGGCAGCCCTTCCACAGGCACAACAATGTAGGGATTGATTCACGGACACTGGCGCAGGTAAAACTAGAGACCTTTATTGTTTACAAGTTTGTGCTTATACAGATTAACTAGCTGTCCACACGCTCTAGTTTGTTCATGGATTGGTTAACCCCTGCTGTCCACGCGCCGCGGTAAGCTTTTAATCGGTGCTGTTAATCAAGACACGTGTCTTCTAGTTTTAATCTCACAGCTGTGCTTCAATACATTTTTATCTTCAGCTCCCTTTCTGCGCTTGCTTCATTACTTGCTTTCTCAGACTACTTCCTTCAAGGCTATGTTGTTCAAGGTCGCTCGCAACGCTCCCTGTGAATCCCACACAACAACACTGGGACTCTAGCACTTGGGAAGACAGATACCCTTTCCCACTCAATCTCCCATTCCTGCCAGAGCCCAGCTCCAAAACTGCAAGCGTCCAGGGATTCCTCCCAAACCAATGATGCCTGGAAGAAAGTTATTGCTAGCCTAGAGCTTCTCTCGGCATCACTTTCAGATACAAAACAACACTGGGACTCCAGCGCTTGGGAAGGCAGACAACCTTTCCCATATGATTGCTTTCTCATGCCATCACCAATTCCTGCCAGAGCCCAGCTCTGAATATGCAAACATCCAGGGATTCCTCCCAAATCAATGATGCCAGGAAGGAAAGCTATTGCTAGGCTAGAGCTTCTTTGGGCAGTCCTTTCACAGGCACAACAACAGTGGGACGATAGTGCTTGGGAAGGCAGACAAACTTTCCCATAGGATTTCCTTTCCCATGCGATCTCCCATTCCTGCCAGAGCCCATCTGCAAAACTGCAAACGTTCACAGATTGCTCACAAATCAATGATGCCAGGGAAGAAAGCTATTGCTAGGCTAGAGCTTCTCTGGGCAGCCCTTCCACAGGCACAACAACACGGGGACTCTAGCGCTTGGAAAAGCAGATAACCTTTCAGCCAGACAAGGGAGGAGAACTGGCAAGGAGCTGCTGGGTGTTAATTCCTTTCTGTGCTCACAGCTCGAGGATCCCCTGATGGCCTGCAGGAGGCCAAGTTCCACCTCATCAATGCCAACCTCTGTAACAGCAGCGGGTGGTACAGAGGGGCCATGCATACTCACAACTTTTGTGCCGGCTATCCGCAGGGTGGCATCGACACCTGCCAGGTAGGAGCGTGCTGCTAGTCAACCCCAGCAGCACAAACAGCCCTGTCTCAGCCACCCAAACATACCCTTACTCGGTCTTTGCCCAGCAAGTCACCCTCCCACCTCTGCGTCCACAGCACTGTCAGGGCTCACCTCCCCTTCCCCATCTGCAGGTCCTTGCTCAGTGCCCACCTTGTCCCAGAGGCCTGGGACTCTGCCCAGAAAGCCCATCCAGTGTCTTGGCAGCCCATAGGTCCAGATCCCCATCCTGGAACATCCCTCTTCCACGCATCTAGAATCACTGTGCAGTGATGAGCGAAAGCCCCACCTTGCAGGCTCATGACTTCCTCCCAGAGGAGGTTCTGTAGGCTCCAGCACCCAGCAGAGCCTTTCTGTGCAGTGACCACAGCTCGGGCAGGTGCTGGGAGAGAGAAGGAGCCAGCCATAGTGCTGACAGTGGCCACCCAACAACACCTTAATCCTCTCTCCTCCACTGCAGGGTGACAGTGGAGGTCCTCTTGTGTGCAAAGATAACAACGCTGACTACTTCTGGCTTGTTGGCGTGACCAGCTGGGGGAAAGGCTGTGCGAGAGCCAAACGACCCAGAGTCTACACTCAGCACTTCTACGACTGGATCCTGCTCCAGATGGGACTGTGCCCGGCAGTTACGGCTGCTCCAACACCACAGCCAGTCTTTCACATCAACCTCCTTTCAGAGGCCAAGGCCAAGGCCAATACCAGCACAATCGGGCAGGGTTACGCCCTGTCCATTTCCATGCCAGAAACTGGTGGAGTTCTTCAAGCTGCTGCAGGAGCTCCTGCAGTACCTAAAGGGCACAAAGGCTTGAGCAGCAGGATGAACAGGATCCAGCACGGGCTGCACTGTCCCATGATCATTTCCTTCTGGGCCAATGCCTGCTGATCCAAAGGCAGCCTCCGTGCCAAAGGCCTGCTCTGTCCTGCCCACGCTCCTCGGAATGCACTCAAATGCTGAAGTTGACTTAGTTCTTGAAATAAAGTTGCTAATTTTCGCAGATAACCACGCTTCAGTCCAATTCAATCTCCTGTGCAAGGCAAGGACTTCCATGCCCAGCACCTGCAAAACAAGGCTGCAGGCAGTCAAGTCGGGCACAAAGGGGAGATTGACAGTGGACTATCGTGGCCTCAATGTGAAGTTACACCGCCCCTGAGCACTGCCATGCCAGACATGTTAGAACTCCACTATGAACTGGAGTCGAAGGCTATGGTATGCCACAATTGACATTGCTAAATATGTTCTTCTCTATTCCCGTGGCACCAGAGTGCAGGCCACAGCTTGCTTTCACCTGGAGGGGCATCCAGTACACCTGCAACTGACTGCCCCAGGGGTGGCAACACAGCCCGACCATCTGCCACCCATCTGCCATGGACTGATCCAGACTGCACTGGAGAAGGGTGGAGTTCCAGAACACCTGCAGTACATCGATGATATCATTGTGTGGGGTGACACGGCAGCAGAAGTTTTTAAGAAAGGAGAGAAAATAATCCAAATTCTCCCGAAAGCTGACTTTGCCGTCAAAAAAGGTAAAGTCAAGGGACCTGCACGAGAGATCCAGGTTTTAGGAATTAAATGGCAATATGGGTGTCACCAGATCCCGATAGAGGCGATTAACAAAATAGCAGCTATTTCCCCACTGACTTAGACCCTTCTTAGGTGTTGTGGGTTTCTGGAGA
>NW_009609994.1:0-18310 GCF_000690535.1 Cariama cristata
GGCAGTGGCGTCTGCCAGGTAACGGCCGCGGCCCTCACGGGCTCCACATCCACCGTGCCAGCCCCGGGCCCACTCGGCTCCCCTCGGCCTTGCCAGGGTACGGGGATGCACACGCCTGCCTCCAAAACTCAGCTGGGCCAGCGTCTCTGCAGCTTATTTTTAACATTTTCATTCACAGTTGACTGGTTCTTTGGGAGCCTATTGCACTATTTCAAAAAGGTGGATAAAAGGATCAAACTAAAGTTTCAACAAGTACGAGGTGCCAGGTAGCACATAAGTTCAGTCTGCAGGATATCTGCACGGTACATTTTCCTGTGGCTGCATGGCTTCTATCCAGGGCAAAAGAGGGAGGAGAGGGCTCAACACTGTAGATTTTGTATAGTTTCTGTGGCCTTTCATGGTGTTTGCTGTTGGCCTTCCTCAGCAATAGGACACTGGGCTAAATAAATTTTTGCTTTGACCCATAATGGACATTCTCATGTCTGTATCTCTTATGTCACATATCACATGAGATCTATGGTATGGGGCCAGTACAACTGGCCAGTGAGTGTGCAAAATCCCCCTTGTGTCCCTGCAGAAACACTCATTAAGTATATTGGCTGTGCTCAGTAGACATAACAAGCATCTTGGAAGCTCTCAGCATGCTTGTGCACCTTTGCCTCCTGCAGTCTGTTCTATGTGCGGATCAGAGGAGTAGCCCAGGAAGAGTGGCTAGGAGCAGGCTGATGGCACTCAAACAATTCCTGCATCCTGCTTTGCATGCCCTTTTCTAGTATCTTGCCTGCAGGGAGGTAAGAGGCTTCCAGTACATGGGTTGATTGGACTCTAGCTGCCATTTTTTCTGGGGTACAGCTACAAGCAGAGGTTAGGTGAACTACTAACTTCGTCAACTCAATTCCTAAAGAGCAGAGAGTGACTGTAAAGACAACTCCTGTCTAAAGTCCTGTTAAGCTTGAAAACTGAAGTCTAACTACTCCTGCTATCCCTCATGTTGGAAACTGAGATGGCTATTCCACTGTTTTCACCATAAACACCTAATTATGTGAATTAATATGCATAATGGGCAAGGTTTGCCTGAAATACAGAAATACAGAATTTATTCCCTGTCTTTAAGAATGAATGGTCCCACTTTTCAGGAAGCTTGCTACTGGAAAAACTTGCTCATCAGCAGTAAAGAGGTATTTTGGCCTTACTTTTGTCATTTAATCCTGAAGGGCAGAGAGAACTTTCTCTTTGGTATTGCATTGTGATTCAGATGATAGCATCTGAGCTTAATAGCATAGTGTAAAATTGATATACGCAGTTTTGAAAGGGGAAAACTGCAATACATAGTTATGACGGTTATTTCTTAGTCTCTTCTGTATTCCTATATGTTTCTATGAACCTTTTTCCCTTGTTTTTTTTCCTGTAGCTGGTATTGAAAGTCTTCAGAACAGGTATAATATTTGCTTATTTGTGAACATAGTTGTATAAAATAAATTTTCTCTCTTTTGTTCGATAGGTGAGCTTTAGTCCTCAAGACAATGCACAGGTTTGTATCACTGGAAATGGCTTTTTTAAACTTTTTAAGTACAGTGAAGGAACTTTGAAGCAGATGAATTTACAAAAGGGAGAGCCACAAAACTACTTGTGCCATGCCTGGCTGTCCAAGGAGGAAATTATATGTGGCACTGACACAGGCAAACTTATCTTGTTTGAAACTGGAGAGCTGCACTGGGAGACAAGTGTAGAGTACAAAAAACCACCCAGGGATCTAGAAGAAGAGGCAACAACAAAAGAATATGAGAGGTAAATCTGTTAAATACAGCTACTAATAGTTTTATGCTTATGCATGCAGATCAGTTGCAGGCCATTCACTTATTTACTTCTTGTCCAGTTTATGAGTGGGTTATAATATTTTGATCACTGCTGATTTTTTGTTTTGTTCTTCTTTATTCTTAAGTCTTTATGAGTTTCCTGCTTGCAGTTCTTCTGATGTCTCTTGTGGACTGGCCCCTGAAGATAATGGTTCACAACAGGATTTTTTGCCTCAAATACCTGCAGTTGCAGCTTATTCCAAAGGCTTTGCATGTTCATCTAGCCCAGGAGTTGTTCTTCTGTTTGAGAAGACCAAGGAAAAAGAAGTCTACAAGGAGAGTCAAGAAATCTGGGTAGGGAGAAAAAAGCTTTTCTAAGCAATTATGCAGCAGAGGCCTGTTTAGAGGGGTTGGGGTGCTTCCGATTCAGTTGTTAATAATACTATTTAGCACATGTCTGAATTACATTGTAAGCAATGTAATTACATTGTAAGCAATGACACAACTGTCCTGGTGATGTTGAAAGGAAGGGAGTTGCCAGAGGTCACACTGAAAGTCAGTGACAGATATCCTTTTGCAAGGTAGCTCTGCATGTTCCCACATGTAAAATGCGTTTTGAGGCTGCTGAACTTCAGGGAAGCTTTAAGAAACTTTTATTTATGGAGAGTTTTGGAGCTAAGAAGTAGTCTATTTCAGTTTTGAAGAACTAGGCCCCATGTTTTTTTCCAAGGCAAAGCTTTTCTCCCCTCAGATATTTATTTTAGCAGTCATGAGACTTGTGCACTTTTAAGTAATCTAGTAAGATTTCTAACTATTCTATAGTGAGCTGTATGCATTGATATACTGCAATCTCTGGATAAGAACATTTAACTCTGACCTGGTCAAACCTTCATACTCTGGGCCTGAAAGGTGAGATCTTCCCTGTGCATGAGACCTCGTAATAAGTCTGTTATCAACCTGAATGATACACTGCGAAGAACTGTTATTCTGAGACCGCAATTTTCATGCAGTTTTCACTCTGACACTTGCTAGGTTTTTTTCTCAATGTTTTTCAGCTACTATTTTCAGTTTTAATGCAGTACTTAAGATTACTGTTGAAATATTCTCTGATACTTTTTTCAGCAGTAATGCTATAAATACAGTTAGGTTGTCTTGTCCTCTATCCCTTGCCTTGCAGTACTATTAAATATCCAAGTTGTCTTACTGATACTATGTATGTGCTTATTAGAGTAGCATTACAACAAAAGTTTGTGTGTGTGTGCACGCCTATTACTAAAGCATGGAGACCTGGACTATCCCATGGTATGCATTTCTTGTGCAGCTTCCTCAGGACCTGTTCAGCGGGAAGCCAAAAATGTCAGGCAGACAGGATATTATACGTATATGCTTCAGCCCCTCTGAGGAAACGATGGTCATTTACACAAATAAAAATCAGCTTTACATGTTTACTCTGCTCTCCACCAATCTTGTGAAGGTGAGTGCAATCTTGTCACATTCCACAGCCATCATGCCCTGTAAGGGTTGTATTGTAATGGCATAGGCTATTCAGTGTCGGTTTCTATGATGCATTCTCATAAAATCCATCAAATAGCATCTGAACCCTTAAAGCTTACGATATGAAGTGCTCTGCATGCTTCTCTGAGAGCTGCATTTCAGTAGCCCCTTGCTCAAGCATCCCTCCATATGAATACCTGATGTTATTCAGCAGAACGATAGAGGACACTGTTAACACCATTTAAGGGTGCATGTCACTGTTCAACCACTTAAGTAATGCTTTAACGGAGAGATTTTTAACCTAAGTGTACCAGTTTATGCTTCACTGTGATATGCAGATACTTTAATGCAATGTTAAAGCTGGAACAGCCATGGGAGTCTCATGTTGCTCTAAAACTATTATGTTAAAGCCCTAGATAGAAGTGAAGCCTCTTTGTGTAGGACAAACATAATGAAAAACATTCCCTACTCCAAAGGAATTAAATAATACAAAGACAAGAGATAAATGTATTATCATGAAATAGACTTACATGGAGTTAAATACCTAATCTGGGTACAGGCGTATGGGAAGATCTTTACAGGAAGCGGTTTTGTAGTTACGGGTCCTTTTTCTGCATGCAGCCTAAAATTTTTTTTGGTGCTTCACTTCCAGCATGTACTAGCTAAACATCCTGGTTAAGTTGCTTATCACTCAGCACTTGATTATTTTTAAATATCTGTCTGGCCAGAGGGTCTTAACTGAATTCTTGCAGGTCCAGTTTTATTTATTTATCTAACTTGCATTTCTTTGGACACCTACAATTATGTTCTGCTCTCACTAGTGTATGAGAACTATGGAGCCTACATCTTCCCTGCATCACTTTTCTTGATTATTAATTAAAAAGTTAAAACTAATATTAACATTGTTACGTTTTTAACATTGTTCTGTTCAGACCAATGCAGTGAAACGATTAAGTGGTTTCCTCAAATCAATTTGGTTACTGTATGGATTAAGTTATCATAGATTTCTTACCTGACTTACTGCCTGCAGTGAAATATTTTTGATTTTTTTTATGTTCTCATTGCTTCTCAGGAAAAAGCAGCTTATTTTGAATATCTGAATTTCCCATTGCATTCTGCTTCAGTCACTGGTCTGGACACCTGTATTTGGAAACCTGTTCTTGCTACTTGTTCCCTGGATAGATCTGTCCGCATCTGGAATTACAAGACAAAGTAAAGAGTAGTTTGTGTTTGTTACTACCTCTTGCTTTTTTGTATATTGTACTTGGCAGGCCACAGCAGCAATCTCCTATGAATGAGAGTGTTGTTCTGGTAAAATTCTTGTGTGGTGTGGGATGTAAATGGTCTTACTGACATGATTTGGGGAGAGTGAATGTGCAGTGCCTTTAAAAACAGTGCCAAAATAATCCAAAGCCTTTTCTATTAAGCCATTTTTGTGTCAGACTTCTCCTGTGTTTTGGAAAAAAAAAATCTTCAGGAATGTTTCATTCAGCTTTGTCTTAAGATACTGTTGTCCCATCCCCTGCTTCATAGCCATAATTCTTTAGCAGAATGACTCCAGCGTTTAAGGTTCTATGGAGGGAGAGGGGGAAGAAAAACAAATCTCAGAAGAGATGTTTGTGTAGGTTTGCAATCAGCGGTTCATTTACCTTCTTTGTTTTATTATAGTAAGCAAGAATTTGCTCTTGCACCTTCCACACCTTCTCTGTGAACCAGAAAGTTCAGATTTGCCTTTATTTCCTGTAACATCTGTGTCATCATCACGTAACTGAATGACAACACATTTCCTCAAGGACAAGGCAGAGTAGCTGCAGGTGTCCTTGCCAGGCCAAATAACATCCTGTCAAACATGCATAGGGAGTTTATCCTATTCCATACTGCACAATGGTTTTCTCTTTCAGCACTTTGGAGCTGTATAAGGAATATCAGGAGGAAGCATACGCAGTATCACTTCATCCCACTGGCCTTTTCTGTTTGGTTGGGTTTTCTGACAAACTACGATTTATAAGTCTACTGTATGAGGACATGCATGTTTTCAAGGAGTTTGCTGTGAGAAAGTGTAGAGAGGTAAGGAGCGATGCAAAAATGAAACTGGGGAGTCATAGGGAGCAGAGTGATGAAGAACATGACGGAAGATAGAAACCTCTCCAATAGTTACTGGTAGGATTTAGGATATCAAAGCATAGAGAAAAGGATTCTGACTATTGGAAAATAAGCCTGGAGGCTGATGTACAACTGTGGACCTGCGAAGCAGCAAAAGGCATAATTTACTCAGGAATACTCAAGGACTGAATTTTACAGGGGATACCACCAATTAAGAAAGCAGTAAGAGGCTAATTATGCCATGGAGTTTTCTTTTTGCGTAGCATTCTGATATTAGATGATGTCATTGGAATTCAATGCGTGAATGTTTTTATCCACTGCATCTACAGTAATGAGGGTTATGTTCTTTTTGTAGTGCTCATTCAGTAATGGAGGCCATCTTTTTGCTGCAGTTAGTGGAAATGTGATTCAAATTTATTCCAGCATCACCTTTGAGAATATTAAGAATCTGAAGGGACATAGTGGGAAGGTTAGTAAACAAATCTGTACAACACAACTCATTAAAATATGAAGTAGTTGGTAAGATGCATTTTGAAAATGTAAAGTACAATTTTGAATCAGAAAGGGGCCCAAAAATTAAAAATAGAAATATAAAAGTCAGTTTTCTTTGGTCAGAAGTCAATGTATGCATGCAGTAGATACATCTAAAGAGTCTGTCCTTAAATTGAAGGTGAATGATTGGCAGGTAGCTGAACCAGGAAAAATATCCCAGTAATAAGTTATAAAAATAAAGTGTACTACTCACTGTTGAAATGAGCTTTTTCCTGACAGAGTGTTCATTGAGTAGTTCTTACTGTTTTTTTTTTTAATGCTAAAACAGAATTAGCTGAGAAACTTAGAAGTGTGATTCCAAAGTTGTCATGGATTTACCAGTAAAATGACTCCATGCTGCATGTCTATGACCTACGCATTTGGCTCCTTGGTGTGTTTTGCTTTTGCCAGATACACGCAGTGAAATGGAGTGCAGATGATGCTAAATTTGTCTCCTGTGACACACATGGTGCTGTGTATGAGTGGAACTTGTTGACAGGTAAAAGGGAGTCAGAGTGTGTGCTCAAGTCCTGCATCTACAGCAGCATTGCCCTGTCTTCTGATGCCAAAATCATCTTTGCTGTTGGATCTGACCAAACTCTCAAAGAAATTTCGGAGTCTTTGGTGAGCTAACAAGCACTCTGGCATTTTGCTAAGTTCTCTGGGGAGGGTACTACAGCTTTGGTTTCCTTATGATCCATTTATTAAGTAGGAATCAGTCTGGTTTTGATAGCTGTGATACTTGCTGACACTTTTCTTATGTTGTTAAGTCTTTTACCATGAAACCTGAGATTTTGTAGGTTTGTATTTTTATAACTTTACTTGGATTTACCTAGAAATATTCTAATCCAGCTAACAAACTAACTTGGCAATATTGTATCAACTGTTCTGCTGAAATACAAGTGTATTGCATCTACCACTGTAGACTACGTGCATTTTTTTTGTCCAGAAAAGTAGTAAATTGTATGTGATAACCATTACATCTTTCAGAGTGATCAACGTGTGGAACTTGGCTTGAAATTTTAGGAGTGTGTATTTATAAATCTTAATACTAATTATTGTTTACGGCTTTAATCCTATAGGCATGTAGATTCTTTTAAATAAATTATTTGCTGCAGGCAGAGGTATGATAAATGCTCATTCAATAAGTAATTGAATAATAATTAATGTAATGTGAGGCTTTTGTGGGGTTTGTTTTTTTTTTAGATCCAGCATGAAGTACCTGCTTTTGGTGTTGTTTATACTGCAGTAGCTGTTTCTCATTCGGGGCACATGGTATTTGTTGGTACATCTCTGGGGACAATTCGAGCTATGAAGTACCCATTACCTTTGATGAGGGATTTCAATGAGTATTGGGCCCATGCAGGTGCTGTTACAAAGGTAACATAGAGTACTTTCTTTTCCCTGCTATACCAGCTGCACACATCTCCTTTAGCATTGATTCTCCTTCCCATTTCATAGCATAATATGTTAAAACGAAGGTTGAGCCTGCACATGGAGAATGAATATTACAGCATTCATAGAAGTCCTGTCTCTATAAATAGATGTCACTGGATAAACTCCAGTGTCGGCTAAAAAGTAGCTGGCAGTAGGATACATAACATGGCTTTCCCTGATGGAGAACTTTGATATAGCTCTTTCTGGAAAGAGGAAGATAAAGTTATGCAGGCTTGAAAACCTCCTGTGATAATGGAAGGAGGAGTAAGATAAATGTATTAAGCAAGTTGCTGCCAGGGTAAAGAGCAGAAGAGATTGCAGTGCTGGTCTGCTAACCAGACTGTATTTCTAAAAGGCTAACGAACAGCATCTGAAAGGTTGGGGATATGGTGAGTAGAGCCTGCAACCATGGAACATTTCAGTGCACTTTCTCCAGGAAGCCACATGTTCTGTCTTGTTAAAACTGTTCATAATTTTGGCATTTTAAGTATCACTGTCAAATGCAGCACCTTGATTTAGAGCTGCGCAGTCCAACATTAGGCTATGAACTTCAGTTATTGCAACTCTACTTTCACCTTATTCGTAAGCTGTGTCAGCTCCCAGGTACTCTATGCCAGGCCACGCAGTCACAGGAGGTCTAGGGGAGGTGACAGCAGTTATTACTAGATAGTTCTTGGTGGGCTTATTTGCAGATTCCAAAGAAAATGTTTAGCTATCTGCTGCTCAAACAACTTCTCGAAGAAAAAAAAGCTATAGAGACCTTTAGAATTGTCATATAAATTGCCTGTCTGTGCTATAACTCTCTAGAAGGTCTTTTCTGTTCCAGGTTTTTAAAAATCTTCCTACACCTTTGAGAGCAGAAGTGGATGCAGTGTCTTCACATGTTCTTTTCTTTCCCTTCCCCTGTTATCTGGACCAGGTTGGAGCAGGAGTAGAGGACATAATCAGAATGTTGATAGGGGGGCTGTGTTAATGTTTCCACCATTGACTTTCTGTGGTAGAAATGACAGGGAGTATGTGGGTGGGGAAAAGAATTTGGTATAAAATCAAACTATGTCTCCATTCTTACTTGTCTACTATTATTTTGTTGTCTCTTCCTTCTAAGATGTCTGTAACAAATGATGACCTATTTCTGCTGACTGCCTCAGAGGACGGCTCTATATTTATCTGGAAAGTGTATGATAAAGGAGGTGGGATACTGAAATGGGAAAATGAAGCTGAGTATGCCGAGGAAGTGCTGATGATGAGATCAGATATAGAAAAGAAGGTAGGAGGAGCAACTTGTCAACATGAACCACAGGATTCCTAGTGTAGCACTTATGAATTACCTTTGCATGATGTTTGTGACTAGCTGTTCCTATATGACCATCTGTTCAAGAGCGCTTGCATGGCTTTCATCATAAAAAGAGGTTACAGCAAGTAGCTGCAGCTGTTTATTAATATGCAAACTGCATTGTATGAACAGTGCATGTTTCTCTAATACTTTTCCCAATCTCTTGAAAGCAATTTTAATGGAGTAGAGAAGTCAGAAGCTGCATTTTTATAAACTATCTTGTAAGATAACAAAGGAACCTTTCTTCTGGAACTCCTTGGTCTGTCTGTCTGAAAATTCTCTGCAAACGTTGTTTTTCATAAATATGTGCATGTAAATAAAACAACTTTAACAAGCTGTTGGTAATGGCAAATAATCTCTCTGTTAAAACTATCTTCTCATCCATGTCCTAACAGAGTCAGACAATGCTGGACCTGCAGATTCGTGTGAAAGAGCTACAGACAGAAAATGATTACCAGCTACATCTCAAGGACATGTACTGTAATAAAAAAATAAAGGAATTAGAAGAGAATTTCACTCAGGAAATAAGCTTCCTTAAAACCAAACACCAGGTATGATTCACATTGCAGAACCAAATACCAAGAAATCTTCCACTGAAGAGCTGAATCTAAGCTTGCATTATATATGTATGAATGCCATAAAGTTTCTGAAAAATAAAGAATTCCTTTCTTGATATTTGTAAAGCATGAAGCTACCTTTGAGTCAAGGATCCTGTAAGTACAAGGGGATGCAAGAGTTCTCCTAGGTAGCCTAGAAGTATCTTCACATAAAAACAATTCCAGCAATAAATGCTGCCTGAGACCAAGGCTGAGTAAGCTATATCACCCTTGAGTAGAAATGGGACCCTGCCTTAAAAGCTCTGTCGCATATAAGGTTGCAGTTGCTGCAGGATCGAACAATTATTCTTCTTAATGCTGCCTTCTTTATGCCCTGGCCGCTTAGCTTTTTTAGGAACATCTGCTGAGGTGTCTTGTATACTTTTTTAAAAATAGAAGTAAAACATATTCCTTGGATTTCTTCTTTTTATGTGTTTATTGATTTCTCTGTGGTCGTGAAGCAGGGCTTCCCTGAAAGGCAAAAGCCACAATAATTCTTACCAGTGTTTTATTTCATAGAATCATAGAATGGTTTGGGTTGGAAGGGACCTTAAAGATTATCTCGTTCCAACTCCCCTGCCATGGTTAGGGACACCTTCCACCAGACCAGGTTGCTGAAAGCTGCATCCAGCCTGGCCTTGAACACTTCCAGGGAAGGGGCATCCACAACTTCTCTGGGCAAACTGTTCCAGTGCCTCACCACCCTCACAGTGAGGAATTTTTTCCTAATATCTAATCTAAATCTTTCCCTCTTCCAGTTTAAAGCCATTGCCCCTTGTCCTATCACTACATGGATGTGTAAAAAGTCCCTCCCCAGTTTTCTTGTAGGCTTCTTTTAGGTACTGGCAGGCTGCTGTAAGGTCTCCCTAAAGCCACTTCTTCTCCAGGATGAACAGCCCCAACTCTCTCAGCCTGTCTTCATACGAGAGGTGCTCCAGCCCTGTGTCTGTTAATTCTATTCTGTCCATCTGCCTAGTACACACACCAGATTTTTGACCTGTAATTTGCTATATTTCTGGACCCTTTTTAGAGTTAGACGGCAAGTGATCCAATAGCAATTTCTCTGGCAGTAAGATGGCTTGAAGTGAGAGATTACATATCACATGATTCAATTCTGTCAACCTCATGTTCTTTTTGAGCTTCTGGATGAATATTATCCTGTCCTGGTGATTTGTTACTGCTTCTTTTGTTAAGTTGTACATAGTTCCTTCAAGCAATATTTCAGTTTGACTCCACATAAAAAAGGATTCCAGTATGAAAGCTTGCCAAGTTACTAGTTTTATTATTTTATGGTCTTGTCATTTTCAAGTGCTTCTTGTCTTTTGGTCCTAAAATGTTCTGGCAGATTTCTGATTCTTATTTTTTTGACGAAGTTCAATTATTCATTTTAATATTTTTTTTTTTTTTCGAGTAGTTCCTCAGGCTCTTTGGCTTTTCTCATTGTGGTTTTTGCATTTAAGTAACCTGAGTTTTCACCGTTCTATTTTTCCTCATTTTTGTACAGCTTGGACTTTTACAAGAAAACTGTTTCACTTCTTATAGATTTGTCTACCTGTGTTTTATCTATGCTGGTTTTCTTCTGCGGTTCTTCAGGTCTTTTCATAGGTAGCACCTGGCTATAGAGTTGTAATAATATCAGTCACACTTAAACTTCTTTAGGCTTGTTGATTATAGGCTTGCAAGCAAATGCCTTTGAAGGTGAATAAAAGTTTTCTAGTCAGGCAAGTTGTACTTCCTGTCTGTTACATGTTAAGATGAAACTGAAGTACAGATTTGGACAGGCTTGGGGCTAACCTTTCTAGTTGTGTCCAGTAGGCAAATGCTTCTGCTTATGCAAGACCCATACAGTTGTTTTAAGAAGAAAGTTAAAAAATTGTACCTATTTCTCTATGGTAACATCATTCTATGGAAACATCAGTGGTTTAGGACCTCAAGGTTGCTTCAAATGAGACAGGAAGCAGCTTGAACTTTAATATCTGGACAACAATTTGTGGAACTGCAAATTCTCCTCAAGCAGGCACACACAAAGAAGTGGAGGCTTTTGTAGCTCACAAACTTTTCATGTTAGATTACGATTATACACTACCCTGTATTATATGAGTTCCATTTGCTACTTTCCCTTAGCTTTCCATAGTTTTGTAACCTGTAACAAACTCATCTCTGGGAAAACTTGGCTTAACGGTATATGGCATCTGAATTTTGGTGAGAGACTTCAAACATAAATTGTGTTGTGTATGTGTTCCCCACCATGGGCAAGAGCACAAACAATTTGGACACTGCTTTGCCTAGTTTCAAATTAAAATGTATTCTTCTTATTTTTTTCCCCAGATTTTACAGGCAGAGAAAGAAAAACAGGAGCTACAACACCAGTTTCAACTGTCTGAGCTGATGAATAAACAGGCCAGGGAAGTGCAACAGCTAGGTTAGACTATACAAGTGTTTGTAACTAGAATCTGGAGGAAGTGTTTTAGATTCATAGCAAGTAATGTGACACGGAGGGATTACTGGAGTACAAGTACAAGGAAAAATTCATATAGGTCATATAGGTATGGCAGACCAAACATTTGTCTAAACTGCACCACACACAGGACCATGATGAGAACATGCACATGGGCGCTGTATCTTAGATGTTTGGTTTTCGAGATTAGTAATTTCTTCATTTATCTTATAGCTCACTGTGCAAGAATAGTAAAGTCATACAGTTCAGCAAGGACCCTATTGTACAATGCACACAATGTGGAAATACCTGGACCCCAGATTTGTAATCAAGATAAAACAAATACTGCAAATTAGTACCAAAAAGCAAGTCCACCCATACATGAGTCCCATTGCCTACTCACACTCAGTAACAGTTATGCTTATACAGCTCTGTCATGGTTGCCATCTCAAGGGAACACCTAAATTAGCTGTTATTAATTTACTGTAATAGCAGAGTAGGAGATTTTGGTCTAGGTTTTAGACTTGTTCAAGATGGAACAGAACAGCATTTTGTCCTGATGCAGCAAGCAGGGATATAGCAGAATATTCAGAGACAGTACTGAGAAAAGTGAATGACAGCTTTGGAACAGGCATTGTTAGTGAAGTGGTAAGTAAAAGGAGGAACAGAAAACTCAAGAGATGTTTCTCTGATGTAAAATTTTGTATGGCCACAGAGCCTAAAACCCCTGTATTTCTAATGAAGAAAGTGATGAAGTGCTTCTAGTGTAACTTATTGCAACCAGCTGCCAAAAAGAGTGGAGAATAAGACGTTGATGACTGTAGAAGGATAGGATACACCTCTCTCTGCTATTAGTCTTATCCGTTCCATATGTTTCCTGTTACCAGAATCTGACAGTAATCAGAAGCTCTTAATGGAAAATGAGAAATACCAGGAGCTGCAAGTGGAATCCCAGAGGATGCAGGAGGAATATGAGAAACGATTGCACAATTTGGAGGAAAGCAAAAGCAAGGCTGTGAAGGAGCTAACAGAATATTATGAGGAAAAACTTAATGAGAAATCTGTTCTGCTGGAAGAGGTAGGAAACTTGATTTGCAGTTTGTATTGACTAAGTTTATCTCCAACTGTGATAAAACGTTCCCTAGGACAGGAAAGGTTGGCTCCCTCCTTGCAAATCCTAATCTGCATGTAACCTTGGGGAAATATGTTGACACGTAGAATAGTAATGAGGAAAACCCAGCTGAGTTACCAACTTTTCTGCACTTCATACCTTGAATAAGTAACCTGCTAAGATTAACATCCTTGGGCATTCTCAGCTCCGCCTCTCTTTCTCCTAGATCTAAGAATTCCTGTTTATTAATGTGGGTTAGATGATACATTTACTGTAATTGAAGAAAGAAAGATTCAATCACCTTGTTTTAGTGAAGAGAGAATATTTCTAAAATAGTGAATTCCAATCCTGAGTCCCTGAGGTTCCTGCCTGCATAATTTGGGGAACAAAATGGAATACCTTGAGTACTTAAAAAAATCCTGCACATTGAGGTCAAAGACGGCTTAACAAAGGGCAGCCAGATAACTGATACTTATATATCTAAAGTCAATAAATTCTATCAACATCACTGTTTGCAGCCCTATGTTGCAATACCAATTTGGAAAGAATGTGAGGAATGAATGTGAGAAGAGTCATACAGAGACTGATGCAAACCTGAGTGGTTATTGGTCCTAATGCATCAGAAACAGCAATTTTAAAAGATCTTCTCAAGTGTTACTCATGTTAGTGTTTTCTGCAGATAGAACAGGTTTGCTGATGTTAGTATTTGGGCCTAGTACCTAAATTGAAGCATCCAAGCCTTAAGAATAATTTTTTTAAGAAGAATTTTTAATGTTTGTCTTAAAAGTTTTTAAAGTTTCTTTAATTCCCTAAGGAGTTAAGTTACCTTAAATGATATTTCTGCAATTGAAGAGTCTACTAAATATAGATCCTCCCAGGAGAAACACAGTTACAAGTAAAGAATTCTTCTCTTGTTTATTGTTCTCTTACTGTTGTCTTCTCTAATGTTTGCTTTCCTTAACTGCAGGCAGAGGAGGATATGAGGCAGCAGCTTCAAGCACATGAAGAAATTAAGAAACAAATTGAAGAAGATGAAGACCAAGAAATCCTGGAAATCAAAATCAAGTATGAGAGACGGCTCTTGGAAGAAAAGGAATCAAACCTGCGACTGAAAGGAGAAATAGGAGTCATGAATAAAAGGGTATCTCTTACTCTGTGATGGGATCAGACCTGCATGTGGAGACATATAGCCAAGGATTGAATGTGATTAATGACATGTCAGTTTAATGTGTAAATACATGGCATTTCATATGAGAACAGTAGGCCCTTCTTTTATCAGTTGGAATGTTTTAGAATATTTGGGCAGAAGAAGAAGCTGTGTGCTGATTATATTGCTGATATGATTAAAGATAGATGATAGACGAGGTGTGTTTTTATTAGTACACTTTCTTTTATCTTAGATAGTTTTAAATTATAAATAATGATATTGTTCATCCTACGATGGGAAATTAACCTTTTTGTTTTTCCAAGATCTAATGCGTTGCTTTGTTAGAAAAATACTTCTACTGCTTCCTTCTATGCAATAAACACTTTGTGTTTTGTATGCATCATCATTTTTTATTGGTTTTACTAGGATTTTTAAGAAGGCATAAAGCCTTTTAGCTCTTTTACTGGCTAGGTATTACATTTGCCTAAGGACGTTACAGGGACATTTTTTCTTTTCAGTTTCTTCAGTCTCTGTGTGGAGACAGAAAGGTTCTCTTCCTTTATACCCTCTGTTATCGTGGTACTGTCTTCTCTTCCGTTGTCTTTTAGACACCAGAAATTTTTTCATGGGTCCTCACAGTTTTACCAACACCGTTCCTTGGTTCCAACTTTCTTGGCTTCACAGATCTTAGTACTGAGGTGGAAATTTTGAGGGTACCCAAGAGCTATGACCTAGTCACCCTTCCAGTCTACTTTTGACATCTTTAGAGATGTATGACAAGTGATCACCTTAAAATAATTTTCCATGGCTTGAGTGTTATTTGAAGCTGATGCTTGGGTATGATATCCATACCCTTCTTGCTTCTGGATGTAAATTCCTTGATTCCTTGTAGTGCAGTGAGTATTCTGTCAGAATATACAGAAAATGCAAAAATGGATATTCAACCCTCTTTTGAGTTACAGATATTTGAGTGGTGTGATACTGCTTCATCATATCTTAGTTTCATATCCTTTATCCCACACTGTCTACAAGATATCTTACCAAGTGGGATGGCTAAGTTGTGCACAGCTTTTGGAGACTGTTAAGGTCTTACTTGTTTGCATCTCTAGTTGAACAGCCTACAGAAGGAGCTCAAGGAGCGAAACAGGGACATTGAGGAAATGAGACTGGAACAGCAGAAGCTGCAAGGCATCATTAAGTTACTGGAGAAGGACATCTTAGCACTGACGACAGAGATTCAAGAGAAAGCCAACAGTATCCAAGACAAGGTGAGAAACTGGACAATTGACTGAGACCAAATTCACCCTCCCTTAATTTAATACAGATACTTAATTTAACAGTATCATGTGATAATATTACATGACTGAAAACTCAGTTTTAACTGAAAGAATTTGCAATCTTTTGTGTGGGATTTTAGTTTTTAGTTGATATTCTAAGCCTTTTGTGGGGAGGCCAAGTTCAGGATGTTGAGTTTCTCGTCCTCTGTTCAGGAATCTGTAGATGATTCTCTGCATTATTTGCCTCCTCCCTTCCCACCCAATCTGTGTAGATGTGCAACTGAAGTTCAGTCTTCCACTAGATCTGTGACTGCTGGTTTTGTCTCTACCATATTTGTGCCTCATCCTAGGGACCTGTTTGAGAGTGCTGTGTCTGATTCAGATCTCTGTACCTATTTGTCCCAGGAGAAGCATATACATGACCTAAAAAAGAAAAATCAGGAACTGGAAAAGTTCAAGTTTGTACTGGATTACAAAACAGAGGAGTTTAAGAAGCAAATAGAGTCACGTGAAAAAGATAGTAAAACACTGAAGGAGCAGATCTGTCAGGTGAGTAACACTCTTATTTGGCCTCTGCTACCAAGCCCTTTGTCTGAACACAAAGATGACCCAGCAAGTCCCGTGGAAGACTCCACCTTGTTTGTTCCCTGACTTCTTTCAAGGATACGCAGCACTGATTCAATATCTTTACAGCTAATAAAAATATTTGCGCACAATAGCTGTTATTTAATTTCCTATTACATGCTACCAGTGATCGACACAGTTATTTAGGCTATTGTTTCAGTGTTTAATTCTAGACTCTGAGTAATACCAGTTTTGCTTAAAAATAGGTCTTATGTGGTTGCCCTCTGCGTACCCTGTGGAGTTTTCAAGACACTGCCTTTACTGATCTGGAGGAAGAGAGAGTGAACCTCTTCTCTCAGAAAAGTTACAGAATTATGCAAACATAACTCTGTTAGGGGTTAGGTATGTGGACAAATTACCATTCATCAGCTGATCCGTGGAAAATTTCCACGTATTCATACTTAGCTTGCAGCAAATTCATTGAGGTAACTTATTTATGATAGAAACTTACTGTGATCTCTCCATAGATGTACCTTTAGCTCAGCCAAATTAGGACTATGGTGACAGAGCTAATCTGTGGCCTATTTGTTTTCATAAGTCTGTTTATTCAGAAGAAAAGCCTTTTAAATAAAATGCAAACTAATGAACAATTTGTATGTACGTCAGACTAGCATGATGAAAGCCCTGTTCTCTCTTCTGAACACTGTCTTATGCCAGTAAATGCTGTAGTACCCTTATTGCTTTTTTTCCCGTGTTCTACATATGTACCCCCAGCTTTTAAACGTATTTGTTTCTTTTCAGTATCAGGTTCTTCTTATCGTTGCACTTACTCTTTCTAGTATTGACTGTTAATTTCCATCTCACCCATTTTTATTCAGATAGAACAGTTCAGCTCAAAGAAATGAAGGGGCATCACATCACTTAAATACCTGTAACTCAAAAGGGAGTTGAATATCCATTTTTGTGGTTTCTGTATATTCTGACAGAGGGCAGTGTTGATCCTAAATTGACTTTTTTTGTGTTGTAATTCATCCTGAAGGGGGATCTACTCCCCTAAGTCTGTATTTCCAGTCTCTGTTTTTCCTGTTATATGTTGTTTTTCCATGTCTCCCTTTAGTCCTGATTTCCTCCTCCTGCTTCCTTTCAGATGGAGGCAGAGCTGGAACGGTTCCACAAGGAGAGCACACAGTTGAAGCTGAACATCACACAACTGCAACAGAAACTAAAGGCAACCGATTGCGAGATGCACAGAGAGAGGCAGAAGGTATGGGGTGCAACCACTGTGACGGTCCTACCTAATAAAATTTGTGGGGACAGAACACTGCAGAAGCATTAATCTGATCAAACGGGTACTTCAGGGATACTGTGTCCAAGGACCGGGAGAGTCTGTGGTAGGGACAAAGACAGAAAACTTCCAAGCCTGCAGCCAGGTTAGAGAGTTGATATTCAAAAAATCCAGTTATTTATGTGTCAGTTTGTTCAATCAACACATGTTGTCCTGGATTTAACAAAGCAGTGAGGCAAATGCTTCACTGACTAGCCTTTCCTGCCCAAACTTGAAATCTGGGAACACTTGGCCTAAACAGGAGCAGCACGTAGGCTACCACCTACAATGATATGTAGGCATTAGTAGGATGAAATGAAGGGTGGGTTTATTAATGGAGGAGACAAGGACCTCTTGTGTTTGACAACAAGCACATCAGACATGAGGGAGGAAAATGGCCTGCAAGTGAAGGTGAAACAGCTTAGAAGGCAGTGCGGGACCAAGGAAGCAGGTAGAGGGGCCTGGTAGAAATCAAGTGAGAATGAGAAGGCAATCTTGATGTGAAATCATCAAGTTGTGCATGTGTCTGATATGTGTTTTGTCCTTTTCCTTCTCTCATTAACTGTTTGCGTGTTTCAAATTAGAATGTAGGTTGTTTGGGAAAGGACAGTGGGGGGTAGCATTCATGATAATAAGCCACTGGTTTTCAGATGAAATCTCTGGATGCTGGCATTTTCATTACCTAATGCAAGTATCTTGCATTATTATTACTGCTAAAACTTACTACTGCTATTTGACATGTAGTGCTTACATCTCCAGCGGGTTTTTTAATTAATTTTTTTTTTAATTAAGCGGAAGTAAAGTATATAAGAGCTTTCACCAGTTCTGCTAGACTTTCTAGAAAATTGCACATGATAGGGTACTGTAATGAGCCAAATAAGAATGTACCTACATCATTCTTGCAGAAGCAAAATGTGGAAGCTCTCATCAAACGATTTAAAACAGATCTTCATAATTGTGTGGGCTTCATTCAGGATTCCAAAAAAATGAAGGATGGGATCCGTGAGCTCTACACCAAGTATGTGCAGCAATCAGAGTTGGTGAGTCAAGGCCTTTGTGTTCTCATTGCAGATGAATTTCTCTAGTAGTGTAATTACTGAGGCAATGTGTTGTGCCCCCTCAGGTGGAGACTGAAGCAGTAGACACAGATTTGCAGCAGG